>NC_092039.1:38921690-39121690 GCF_003086295.3 Arachis hypogaea
CAAACTTAGTTCCTTGCCTAATGCAACAATTTGAATACAAGCAGAAACCTCATGTGCTTTTATTAAGAAAACATCTATGAACTAGAGAAGCAAACTATGCATTAGAGATTAAACATCTGTCAAGTAGTTTCTCTATGTGTTAAAGCAATTGCTTTATCATTGAGAAGTTGCAATGCACTCTTCAGATGAAGTTTTTGTTGGAACACCAAACTTAGAGTTCCACATTCACCCTTGGGTTGTTTTGGTGTGCAACACCAAACTTAGCTCCTCACAATATAGAGAACTCTACTTGATTCTTTTATTAAGACAGTAATAAAAAGGAAACTATCTCAGGTTGGGTTGCCTCCCAACAAAGCGCTTTTTTAGTGTCGCTAGCTCGACGGTTTCTTCTCTAGTTGAGATTATACTTCTGTTTGGGGTCTTCCCCCATGCTGCCTAAGTAGTGTTTGAGTATTTGCCCATTCACAGTGAATGTCCTCCTTGAGCTTTCTTCCATGATCTCTATGTGTCCATAAGGTGAGACCTTTGTGACCAAAAAGGGTCCTGACCACCTTGATTTGAGTTTTCCAGGGAAGAGTCTCAGTTTGGAGTTGTAGAGGAGTACATGTTATCCTTCTTCGAAACTTCTTGGTGCCAGGTTGAGATTGTCTCCTTTTTGCTTTTTTCTTATAGATCTTGGTGTTTTCATATGCTTGAGACCTAAACTCTTCTAGTTCTTGCAGCTGCAAGACTCTTTTTTCACCAGCAGTAGTGCTGTCGAGGTTTAGTACCTTGAGAGCCCAAGAGGCTTTGTGCTCCAGCTCTAATGGTAAGTGACAGGCCTTTCCATACACCAGTTGATATAGGAACATCCTAATTGGTGTTTTTGAAGGCTGTCCTATACGCCCAAAGAGCATCATCCAACTTTTTCGCCCAGTCCTTTCTTGATGTTTCCACAGTCTTTTCCAAGATCCTTTTTAACTCTCTGTTGGATATCTCGGTTTGCCCACTTTTTTGGGGATGATAAGGTGTGGCAACCTTATGCTTCACCCCATACCTTAGGAGTAGAGTCTCCAATGGTCTGTTGCAAAAATGACTCCCCCCGTCACTGATGAGGGCTCGTGGAACTCCAAATCTGCTGAAGATATTCTTTCTAAGAAAGTTCATGACCACCTTGTTGTCATTTGTTGGGGTTGCCATGGCCTCCACCCACTTAGATACATAGTCCACTGCCACCAAAATATACTTGTTCGAATATGAGGTTGGGAATGGTCCCATGAAGTCGATCCTCTATACGTCGAATAGTTCGAGTTCTAAGATGAATTGCTGTGGCGTCTCATTTCTCTTGGGCAAATTTCCAGCCCTTTGGCCCTCATTGCAGCCCCTCACCAGTTCCTTAGCATCCTTGAAGATAGTAGGCCAGAAGAACCCACATTGCAGCACCTTCGTTGCGGTTCTTTCTCCTCCAAAGTGACTTCCATAGCTAGAACTATGGCAATTCCATAGGACTTCTCGTCCCTCTTCTTCTGAAATGCACCTCCTAAGGATTCCATCTGAGCACTTCTTGAAGAGATATGGCTCATCCCAAATGAAATATTTAGCATCATTGATGAGTTTTATTCTTTGATGTTTGTTTATTCCAGGAGGCAAGTCACCAGTTGCCTTAAAATTGGCAATATCTGCGAACCAGGGTGCCTTGTGAACCAACATTAACTGCTCATCTGGGAAGAACTCATTCACACTTGTGTCATGTGTAGCAACTTTCTCACAACGGATCCTGGATAGATGATCTGCTACCTTGTTCTCCATGCCCTTTTTGTCTCTATTCTCAATATTAAATTCTTGCAACAATAAGATCCATATGATCAGTCTTGGTTTTGATTCCTGTTTGGCAAATAGATATTTAAGTGCTGTGTGATCGGTGAAAACAATCACTTTAGAACCAATGGGGTATGATCTAAATTTGTCAAATGCAAAAACTATTGCCAGCAACTCCTTTTCAGTGGTGGTATAATTTTGTTGAGTGTCATTAAGGACCTTGCTTGCATAGTATATGTGATAAACCCCTATTTCATGGTTTATCTTGTGCTCAATTGAGTGATTTTTATCAAGTCCTTGTCCACTTATTCATATGATTTGCATGGTTTTACATTCTCCTTCCTGATTTTGTGCTATGATTGAAAACATGCTTCTTTGGCTTTTATTTTCTTTTATTTAAATCCTCTCTTATTATCATTCGATGCCTTGATATGTGTGTTAAGTGATTTCAGGGATTACAGGGCAAGAATGGCTTAGAGGATGGAAAGGAAGCATGCAAAAGTGGAAGGAATACAAGAAGTTGAAGAAATTGCTAAGCTGTCCAGCCTGACCTCTTTGCACTCAAACGGTCATAACTTGAGCTACAGAGGTCCAAATGATGCGGTTCTAGTTGCGTCGGAAAGCTAACGTTCGGGGCTTCGATTTGATAACCAGCAAATTTTGGGCTATTTTCGGCCCAATTTCAAGCCCAGAAAACACAGATTAGAGGCTGCAAAGTGGAGGAATGAAGGGAACGACTCATAATTCACTTTTCATAATTTAGATGTAGTTTTAGAGAGAGAGAGAGGCTCTCTCCTTTCTCTTAGGATTTAGGATTAGGATTCCTCTTAAAGGATTTAGGATTTATTATTATTTTAACTTACAATTCTTCTGAGCTCCAGGTTCAATATTCCTTTATTTTGATTTCTCTTCTACTTTGAGATACTTTAATGCTTTTATTTATTAATGACTTATGTTGCCAAATTGGCTTATGAACCATTCATGTTATAATTTTCTTAACTAATACAATTTGAAGTATTTTCAGACTCATGATTTTTTTCTTTTATTTATATAAATAATTTAGATTTCCCCCTTTTGGCTTTGGTTAGGTAATTGGTAACACTTGAGTTGTCAAACTCAGCAGTGGTTGAAATTGGCAGATTCTAATTGATCTAGATCACTCTAAAGCTAGTCCTCCCACATGGATTGACTAGGACTTGAGGATCAAGCTAATTAGTCTACTTGACCTTCCTTTGTTTAATAAAGGATAACTAAGTGGGATTAAAACCAAATTCTCATCACCTGATAAGAATAACTAGGATAGGAATTCCAATTCTAATATCTTGCCAAGAGTTTATTTTATTATTACTATTTTATTTTTCTTATCATTTAACATACTTGTTCCTTACTTTCAAGACCCCCCCAATTTATAAGACTCATAACCAATAATAAGAACATACCTCCCTGCAATTCCTTGAGAAGACGACCCAAGGTTTAAATACTTCGGTTATCAATTTCAAAGGGGTTTGTTACTTGTGACAACCAAAACGTTTGTAAGAAAGGTTGATTGCTTGGTTTAGAAACTATACTTGCAACGAGAATTTATTATAACTTCTAGACCATTAATCTTCAGTTCTTCAATATGACATGCACCAAATTATTTTTCCTCTGTCCTAACACCGCCCCCACTGCGAAATCAGATGCATCACACATCAATTCGAATGGCAAGTTCCAATCAGGTGGGGTTATGATAGGAGCTGAGGACAGCTTCTTTTTCAAGTTTTCAAATGCTAGCATGCACTTCTCATCAAAGATAAATGGTGTATCAGACACAAGGAGATTGCTTAAGGGCTTGGCTATCTTTGAAAAATCTTTAATAAATCTTCTTTAAAAGCTAGCATGCCCCAAAAAGCTCATAATTGCCTTGACATCACTAGGTGGAGGTAATTTTTCAATTAGTTCCACCTTAGCTCTGTCTACCTCAATGCCTTGGTTAGAAACTTTATGGCCAAGGACTATTCCATCTATCACCATAAAGTGAAATTTTTCCCAATTCAAGACCAGATTCGTCTCTTGATATCTTTTTAATACCAAGGCAAGATGATTTAGGCAATTAGAAAAGGAATCTTTGAATACTGAAAATTCATCCATGAAGACTTCAATGAACTTCTCTATCATATCCGAGAAGATAGAAAGCATGCCGCGTTGAAATGTTTCAGGTGCATTACATAGCCCAAATGGCATGCGCCTGTAGGCAAACACCCCATATGGGCAAGTAAATGATGTTTTCTCCTGGTCTCTTGGATCAACCACTATTTGGTTATATCCTGAATAACCATCTAGAAAACAATAATATGCATGTCCTGCAAGTTTTTCCAGCATCTGGTCCATGAAGGGAAGTGGGAAGTGATCTTTTCTTGTGGCTTCATTGAGTTTTCTGTAATCAATACACATCCTCCATCCTGTGACAGTTCTCGTAGGGATTAGCTCATTCCTTTCATTGGGTACTACAGTGATTCCTCCTTTCTTGGGGACTACTTGGATGGGGCTGACCCATGGGCTATCCGAGATTGGGTAGATTACTCCTCCCTGCCACAGTTTCATGACTTCCTTCTGTACCACTTCCTTCATGACTGGATTTAGCCTCCTTTGGGATTGAATGGAAGGTTTGGCATCATCTTCCAACAGTATCTTATGCATGTATATGGCCGAACTGATTCCCTTCAAGTCAGCGAGTGTCCATCTAATGGCGTCCTTATACTTTTGCAATACTTGGAGTAATTCCTCCTCTTGTTCTTGGCTGAGGGCTAAGTTTATGATCACTGGATAGCTTTCATTCTCTCCTAAATATGCATACTTGAGAGTTGGTGGCAGTGCCTTTAGTTCAAGTTTGGGTGCTTATTTCCTTTCATTATTCTCCTCTAATGTGTCCTGAACATGAGCTTCAGCTGTCGCAGCCTCTTCGCTTGATGCTGATTCTTCTTCTTCTGTTAACCCCTCAAGTTCTTCCTCTTCAAAGGTCTCTTGCACTACAGCCTCCACTGAATCCAACCTCATACATTCTCCCAGTGAGTCTTGTGGGTAACTCATGACCTTGAACACATTGAATATCATTTTCTCCTCATGTAGTCTAAGGACAAGTTCACCCTTTTGGACATCAATGATGGCTCCGGCGGTGGCTAAGAATGGCCTTTCCAGGATGATAGAGGCCTTGGCTCCTTCCTCCATATCCAATACTACAAAGTCTGCTGGAAAGATAAAGTCCCCTACCTTCACCAACAAGTCTTCTACTATTCCGTGAGAAAACTTGAATGATCGGTCTGCCAGTTGCAGGGCCATTCTTGTTGGCTTGGCCTCCTCAATGCTCATTTTTCTCATCATTGGTAAGGACATCAGATTTATGCTAGCTCTTAAATCACATAAAGCCTTTTCCACCGTGATTTCTCCTATGATACAAGGAATTTGGAAGCTCCCAAGATCCTTCAATTTCTGGGGTAATTTGTGCTGGATGATGGCACTGCATTCTTCGGTTAGTACCATAGTCTCGTTGTTCTTCCAGCTTTTCTTCTTGGTCATCATCTCCTTTAAGAACTTGGCATAGAGCAGAATTTGCTCTATTGCTTCAGCAAAGGGTATGTTAATCTGTAATTTCTTGAAGATTTCCAAGAATCTTGAGAATTGGTTATTTTCTCCCTTCTTCTTCAATTGCTGAGGGTATGGGGCTTTTGGAAAGTATGGCTTCAGCACTTCTCCTTCTTGATGTGAATTGGGAGTAAAAACTTGAACTTCATCTTGTCCCTTTTCCTTTTCATTCGAGTTCTTCTCTTATGGTTTCTTGGAAGTCTCCAATTCCTTCCCACTTCTGAGGGTGATAGCCTAACACTCCTCTCTTGGGGTTGAATTAGTGTTGCTACAAATGTTGTGGCCAGGGACTTGCTTGAATAAGTAGCCAATTTGTGTTTTAAGTTTCTTGATAGCAGCATCTTGATTCTGCATATTGGATCGCACTTCTTCTTGGAATGCTTTACTGTCTTGGACTTCCTTACATATACCTTCAAGTAGAGTCTCAATTCTGGAGAGTCTCTCTTCGGTTGGTGTTGGTGGGTTGAGGTTAGGAGGTTGAGAGTGGTCATGTTGGTTTTGATATGAATGTTGAGAAGGGTGGTTAGGTGGGTGTTGATATGATCTCTGTGAGGGATGTTGGTGGGTTGCATTGTTATTGGGACTGTGGTTGTGGCGTCTCTGGTCTTGGCCTTGGTCTTGTTGATTTCCCCACCCAAAATTAGGGTGGTTTCTCCAACCAGAATTATAAGTTTTGGAGTATGGATCATAGGTCTGCCTGGGTGAGTTCCTAACATAGTTGGCTTGTTCCCAGTCGCCTTCTTCTTCTGTATTCATTCCTTCTTAAGCTAGTGATGAAGTGATGACTGCTGCAACTTGGTTCTCTTCCATCTTCTTGGTAAGATTGGCTAACTACTTGGTGATCATCTTATTTTGAGCCATCAGTGCATCCATATGGTTCAGCTCCATCACTCCTCGAGTGTTGCTCCTTTTAGAAGCATAGAAGTAGTCATTCTCAGCTATAGTCTCAATAACATCTATGGCTTCTTCAATGGTTTTCTTCTTGTTTAGAGATCCCCCTGATGAATGGTCTATGACCTTCTTTGATTCGTAAGAAAGACCTTCATAGAAAATGTGTAGTTGAACCCATTCATTGAACATGTCTGGTAGGCACCTTCTTGTTAAGTCGTTAAACCTTTCCCATGCCTCATAGAGAGTTTCACCATCTTGTTGCCTGAAGGTTTGTACATCAGCTCTCAACCTGTTGATTCTCTGAGGTGGGTAAAATCTTGCCAAAATTTATTCACCACATCTTCCCAATTTGTTAAACTCTCCTTTGGGAAAGATTTCAGCCATTTAGATGCTTTGTCCCTGAGTGAAAAAGGGAACAAAAGCAGTCTATAGACATCCAGATGAATACCGTTAGACTTCACAGTGTCACATATTCTTAGGAAGGTGGTTAGATGTTGATTGGGGTCTACTGGGCGCTTCCTCCGAATGAACAGTTGTTTTGAACAACGGTGATGAGCTGGAGTTTTAATTCAAAGTTATTGGCATGTATGGTTGGCTTTTGAATACTGTTTCCACAATTTCCTGGGTTTGGATTGATGTAAGAGCCTAGAACTCATCTCTTTTGCCCAGCATGATTCACAGGGCCTTCTCTAGCATGATTGTGAGCTTTTCCTTCATGGTTGTTTCAAAGTACTCATCCTCTTCCTTAGCACCAACAACTCTTATCCCTCTTGCTTTCCTCCTTAATCTAAGGAAGGTCCTCTCAGGTTCAGAATCAAAGGAAGTTGAAGCTCTGCTTCTTCTCCCTGTCATACAACTAACAAAGCACACAACAAGAAAGAAAATGAAGAGATTATTCTTGTTAGAGTGGCTGTTAGTGTAAGTGGAGCAAATTATCAAATAGTTAGTGTATTAGTAAACAAAATTGTAAATAACAACTAAAGAAAAAGAGAAACAAAGAGGGGAGATGGGAGAGAGGAAGAAAATAACTGAAACTGAAGGTAAATGACTAGATAAAATAAACAAGTAAAGGAAAAATGCTCAATCTAGTGATCTTCCAACTTAATTATTATCGATAAAAAATCAATCCCCGGCAACAGCGCCATAAACTTGATGCACGGAAACTTGTCTCTCAAAAATCTCCCTTCGGCAAGTATACCGAATTGTCGTCAAGTAAAAACTCACAATAGAGTGAGGTCGAATCCCACAGGGATTGATTGGTCAAGCAACTTTAATTGGAGGAATGTTCTAGTTGAGCTAAGTAGAAATTGAGTTGAGAATTACAGAAAATTAAAGGGCGGAAAAGTATATTGCAGAAAGTAAATTGCAGAATCTTAAATGGGGATTTAGGGAAATGAACATGAAAATAGATGGCAGAAAGTAAAGAGAATAGGTAAGATCAGAAATGGTGGATTCATTGGGCTTAGGAGATGTTGCTTTCTCCGGATTAAGTTCATTCTCATCTCTTCCTCAATCAATGCATTCGTCGATCTCTTTGGCAATCTTAAGTGATTGGATCCCAATTCCTTGGCAACCCAATCTCTCTAAGCTTGAACAATTGCCCAATTCCTTGATTTAATTGCTCGTGGGAAGAGATAAAGTATGGTCACTGATTATACCACATGTATTTCCAAATCAAAGTGTTGGGAGGATTATATGTCACTAAATCCCTCCAAACCCCAATTTGGTCCAACATGAGAAAGCATTTCTAGCATGATCTTCTCGTCCCTTTTCCAAGGCTCAGAGGAGATCCAATTATGGAGAGTTTCTTTTCCAAGACAACTAACCAATTGAATTAAGATCGAAAGCTTTCTAGTAAATCAAGAGAAAAGAAAGAAGAAGAAGAATGAAAACTATAATTGATCCATCAAATTACAACAGAGCTCCCTAACCCAATGAAAAGGGGTTTAGTTGTTCATAGCTGTGGAAATGGAAGATGATAGAGAAGAGTACATTCTAAAGTAAACTAGAAATTACAGAAAAAGTAAATATACAGAGTATAGTTCTCCAAAATGCCCCCTTTTCTCTAGTTCAAAACTACTCCTATATATACTACTATTCTTGATCTTCTAGTCAGTTCTTCAAGTCTTGGATATGGGCCTTTGATCATGAGTTGAAGCAGTTACACTCTTCAGTGGGCTCAGCTTTGCTTGCATAAAAAGTGTGAGTCAGGCATGGGTGGGCGTTAGTTAGGACGTTAGTGGTGTTAACGTTAAGTGAAAATGTGGGTTCGAGAATGTTAGTGATGATCACCTTTTTCACTAACGCTCCAAACCAAATTGGTCCACGTTAACTGCTGCCCCTTAGTCCTTCGTAGACGTTATTGGCATTCACTTTTACCAATAATGTTGCTTCTTAATCTTTTGCAAACGTTATTGGCATTCACCTTTACCAATAACGTTGCTCTTTGCCTCTTTTCCCCACGTTAGTGATCCACGTTAGTGTAACTAACGTGGCCCTTAACGTGGGCATGCCCAAGCCTCAAGAGTGTTAGTGACACTTACCTTTGTCACTAACGCTTCAAATGCCCCTTCTTCCCACGTTAGTGCCTCACGTTAATTGCATTAACATGACCACTAACGTGGTGGTGATTGCCATCTCCAACGTTAGTGTCAAAGGTGAGTGTCAAAGGTGAGTGTCACTAACGTTGGCCTATCATGCTTTGCTCCACGTTACCCTTAACGTTAATGGTCTTAACGTTACCACTAACGTGGGCACTATTGGCTTAGCCCAATGTTAGTAACAAAGGTGAGTGTCACTAATGTTGGCGATTGCTTTCTCCTCCCACGTTAGAGTTCACATTAATTGGATTAACGTGACTCTTAACGTGGCTAAGTGTGCCCTTTTTGGAACGTTAGTGGTATTCACTTTTCCACTAACGTTGGAGATCCTTTTTTCCTCCACGTTAGCTACCACGTTAATGTACTTAATGTGGCGACTAACGTGGGCTATGATGGCTTCGAAGGCGTTATTGGCGATTACTTTTTCCATTAACGCTAGAAGCTTATTCCCATTCCACGTTAGTGGTCACGTTAATTAGATTAACATGGCTGCTAACGTGGCTCTTCCTTGCTTTCTTTGTCCTGAAATCAAGCAAATAAAGTGCATCAAAATCTTGCTCTTAATCATGATATTATGCATCATCTATTTCATCATTCAATTCATGCAAAATTCTCATGAAATCATGTAAAGTTCACAATGTTTACTTGAATTAAGGTGTAAGTGTATATCTACCCAAAACTTTCTTATTCACTAAGAAATTGCATGAAACTACCCTAAAACAGCAAAGAAAAGGTCAATGAAACTGGCCAAGATGTCTTGGCATCACGCGCATCGATGGGTGCACTCCAAATGCTTTATTTTCCATGAGTTCTCCACTTTGCATGCTTTTATCTTCATTCCCTTGATCCATTCCTAGCCTTTTCAACATGAATTCACTAACAAACACATCAAGGCATCTAGTGGAATCAAAAGTGAATTAAAATTAGCAATTTATTCGCCTAAAAAGCATGTTTTTACTCTTATGCACAAATTAGGAGAATGTCATGAAACCATGTTATTTCATTGAATAAATGTGAGAAAAGTTGATAAAATCCTCTAAATTAGGCACAAGATAAACCCTAAAAATGGGGTTTATCAAACCGATCTACTACGAGGTCCTACCCTCTGAAAAAAATATATACTACAAAAGTGAGGAAAAAGCAATACTAAGATCACCAAAGGGGAGTAGAAAATCCATCGTGCCTATCTTTGGAATGACCTCTGAACCTCCTCCTGAAAAGCAGCCCAAGATCCCTCGGGAAGCGGCTTCTCATCGAACTCTGAGTCCTCCTCCAAATCATCATTCTAGACGGGAAAATCATCCAAAGGGTCGACCTGCATAGCTGCTGCCATGAACTCCAGAACGTCGTCAAACTTGATGGGCTCAAACTGAGGTGCGAAAATGGAAAGGTGCTACGCAAGATCCAAGTCGGTCTCATGCGTGCGGAGCATCTGGGAGAAGTAAATTGCGGCGTGGTCCTACCAAGAGAAATAGATGAGAAGAAGGGGATTGATCTCCAACTAGGTGTAACTTAGATAGCATAAACGCATATGGCATTTCAAAGTCAAAGAGAGGATGCTGTACAGAGACATGAAACTCGAGCTCATGTGAAACGTAGATGTGGGTCCATAGCATGCTCCAAATGAAGACTCCGTCCTGCGCCAGGTCCTCATAGCTCAGGACGAGACGAAACTCAAAGAATTCCTCTGCCTAACCCATTTGGTGAGGGGAAAAAGAAAGAAAAGAAGGATGAGAACCTAAACTTTTGAGCAAGGTAAAAAAAGGAGCCTAAGGTCTTTGTCTCTAAGTTGTCGTGAAACGGAAAAAGAACAAACATAGAAGCACGAGGCACAAATATATACAAGTAAAACAGAATAAACAATTAAGACATGGCAATAAATAATTCAAAGGAAGTTCATATGCACAAACAAGATGATGCATGCCTATTCCTAGAGCAGGCCATGAGCTCATGTGTCGGTTGTCTACCCGCAACCCGACGTTACTCGGGGTGAACCCCGAATGTGGTTTCTTTACTGTGTCAGTTAGGCACAATTATCATCATGGGAAAACCCATGTCAGTTAAGATATCTTGGCATCAAGGTAAGAAACATGCTATCAGTTAGGCGAACATTCTCGCATTAGCAACCTTAGGCTATCAATTAAGCGGGCACTTTTGCATTAGCAATTTGGCGCAAGGCCCATTCAACATACAATTCTCAGCTTTTTGTTTCATTCATTATTTCTCATTTTCTTTTCTTTTCTTTATACCTCTACATCACCTTACAGCTAAGCATACCTCTGCATCACCAAGTAGCTAAACGTACCTTCGCATCACCATAAAACAAGGCGTACCTCCGCATCACCACTTAAATTTAAATTCTTCCTAGAGACAACTTACATACCTTTGTTTAACTAAGTTCACACATGCTGTCAAATTTGGGCATACCCTTTGGATCTAAATCAAGGTTTTACCGTGTGTGGATTAGAATTGAATTTGATAGCCAACTTAGTAAAATATTCTACTGCACTCAAGAGAATTCAAAAAAAAAAATACAGCAGGCAACCCTATTTTTGAAAAATCTATAATAAATTCAATTCTAATAATTTACTTCTCAATTTTGGTGAGGATACACTCAACACCCCTAAGTTTTAGAACAAAGAAGTTTTAGGTTCATAGCACTTCGTTTGGTTAATCAAATGTCACTTGGAAGCGATGTCCTGTTTCTGTAAATTGGTTCAGAATTTCTTGCAAACAACCCAGCTTCCATGAGACATAATTAACTCTACAAAACATCTATGAACATAAAATTTGTACTCACTTAATATAGGCTTACATATGTTTAAAATACCTTTGGAATAAACTTAAAATTCCAAATATATAAAATGTTCTAGTGGCTAGAAGTTGTACTGCAGAACTAGAAAAACTAGAAAATTCTACAGCAACTACTAAATTTCAAAAATTCACATCTTCCAAACCACTTGGCCAAATTTCATGAAATTTTTATAGAGAAATCTTGACTTCTTGAAGTTTGATAAAAAATAATTTGGATAAAAATCACGTCTAGATTGCTCTCAATTTTTATTTTAAGTTGTTGCTAAATATGCAGAAAATTCTACATTAAGTAATTTAACAACCCTTCATACCAAATTTTATATTCAAGCCTAAAATTTCCTTAAAACCATAATTATAACTTTCTTTTGACTAATCAAAGTTATCAAAGTAATTAGCACAGCCCTAGGAGTTCAGACTTATCAATTCACTTTTTTCACAGTGCACATATACTTAATTGAACATGTATTTTTCTACACTATCATAAACATAATTTTTTTCCATAGGCGCTCATCATCAACATACACATAATAAATCATTAATCATGGTCTTTCAAACTCACAATAATTCATCAATCTATAATGAACCATCATTTATCACAAGCACATACAACAACTAACTTAATATCCTGTCTATGAACTATCATTCATTGTAAGCACATACAACATCAAATATAATATTCTGTCTATTGGCGCACGGAATTGTGATTTACACTTTTCACAACTCCGGTGCTACTAAACAGCAGGTGCATTGGGTTGTCCAAGTAATACCTTACGTGAGTAAGGGTCGATCCTACGGAGATTGTCGGCTTGAATCAAGCTATGGTTATATTGTAACTCTTAGTCAGGATATCAATAATAATTCTTAGTTTTATTTGTAAAAAGTAAAAGAACATGAAATAAATAATACTTGTTATGCAGTAATAGAGAACAGGTTGAGGTTTCGGAGATACTCTACCCTCTGAGTTTCTGCTTTCCTACTGCCTTCTTCTTCAAACACGCCTGGCTCCTTCTATGGCAAGCTTTATGTTGGTGGATCACCGTTGTCAATGGCTACCATCCGTCCTCTCAGTGAAAATATATCTGCTACAGTTTCCCACATGGCTAATCATCTGTTGGTTCTCACTTGTGTTGGAATAAGATCCATTGATCTTTTTGCACACTGCCACTGCGCCCAACAGTCGCGAGTTTGAAGCTCATCACAGTCATCCTTTCCTAGATCCTACTCGGAATACCACAGACAATGTTTAGACTTTCTGGATCTTAGGAATGCCGCCAATTAATTCTAGCCTCTACCACGAAGATTCTGGTCTCAAGGATTCGAATGCTCTGTTGTCAGGAGAGGTCATCAAACTCGTGAGTCGTGAGTCCAAGAGATACACACTCAAGCTATCGCCCAATGACTACATTGAGCTCAGATAGAACGGAAGTGGTTTTCAGGCACGCGTTCATAATTTTGGGAATGATGATGAGTGTCACGAATCATCACATTCGCCATGGTGAAGTACGAGTGAATATGTTAGAACAGAAACAAGAGTGATTGAATAGAAACAGTAGTAATTGCATTAAGTCATCGAGGCACAGCAGAGCTCCTCACCCCCAACCATGGGGTTTAGAGACTCGTGACGTCATAGATACACTAAGGTTTGTCAAAAATGTCATTCGGTACCAAGTAAATCTCTAAAAGTAGTTTTTATACTAAACTAGTAACCTAGGTTTACAGAGAATGAGTAACTAAGTGCAGATAGTTCAGAAATCCACTTCCAGGGCCCACTTGGTGTGTGTTTGGGCTGAGCTTCCTAGCTTTTACGTGCACAAGACGTCCTTGGAGTTTAAACGCCAATTTTGGTGCTAGTTTGGGCGTTTAACTCCAGCTTTGATGCCAGTTCTGGCGTTTTACGCCAGAAAAAGGTCTTTGGTGGGTATTTTGACGCCAGTTTGGGCCATCAAATCTAGGGCAAAGTATCAACTATTATACATTGCTGGAAAGCCCAAGATGTCTACTTTCCAACGCAATTGAGAACGCACCGATTGGGCTTTTGTAGCTCCAGAAAGTCCACTTTGAGTGCAGGGAGGTTAGAATCCAACAATATCTTCAGTCCTTTCTCAGCCTCTGAATCAGATTTTTGCTCAGGTCCCTCAATTTCAACCAGAAAATACCTGAAATCACAGAAAAACACACAAACTCATAGTAAAGTCCAGAAATGTGATTTTTGTATAAAAACTAATAAATATATAATAAGAAGTGAGTAAAACATGCTAAAAACTATGTGAAAATACTACCAAAAAACGTATAATTTATCCGCTCATCATCTATCCTATCTCTTATCTTCCTTCGAGAATTCACAAACCCATATCTGTCGTTTGCTACCTTAATTCAGAAAACCCTAACAAATGTAATTAAAGAATTTTGTCAGTTCACAGGGCCAATTGGCCGAGCTTCCTATAGAGTAAGGAAAAGGATTTTTACTCTTGTGATGGGATGAATTTGATTGGGTTGGTCATCATTTAAAGAAATTGAAGCTTAACAAGGGTAGAAACTTTGAATTAGGAAGAACAACAGAGTACAGAGTTACTGATTCTTACCTAACAAGAAAAATACCAAGGGAATCAGAAAGAAAAATGATAGGGTTTCTTCTTTGGCTTCGGGTAGCAGCCCCTTTAATGGTCCTCTTCTTCCTTCTTGATGGTGATGTATGCAGAAGATGATGATTTTGTTGACATTTTCTCCTTCTCTTCCTTGATCAATCACTACTTTTGCTTCCTTTCTCCTCTTCGTGTGGTTTCCAGAGGAATTGAAGGGCTGGGCTTATCCATATATCTATCCATAGGAAGTGGAAAATGGTGAGCTGGTACGGCAAGGCTTCGTGGCTTCCTCCCCTTGCAACACCATATCACAGCATTCATTGCATGAAGAGGTGGCCATGGTTCCCCCTGTATTACAATTCGGTTGTGGGAGAGGAAGAGGGAATGAGTTTAATCAGAGTTCCTTTGGGTTTTGGTTTAGTTAACGGAAGCTTGGTTTGGTTGAACTAGAAGAAGGTAAAGAAAAACCGTGACTTTGCAATGGAGAAAGGAAAAACTGGGTTAATAGTTAGTAGTGCTTCTAGGGTTGTTCCTTTACTAACTTATTTTATAAATATATATATATATATGTATGTATATAAACTTATGCGTGTCGGTGAATGTTATAAAGAATGAGAAATCACAGGCCTCGCGGGGTAGAGTGGTTACACCCAGCATGAGCTTGAGGTCATCAACGAGTTCGTCGCCTATCTTTATTTTGGCCAGCATATCGTCGATAGACTTCCAGTATAGTCCGAGAGAGATCTTTGAAGATCTTGGTGACAAGCCTATGGTAGGTAGCCCCGGTGTTCTATAATCTGAAAGGTATGATTTTGTAGTAGTACATGCCTTCAGGAATTACAAACGCCATTTTCTTCTCATCTGGCTCGTGCATTGGTATTTGGTTGTATCCCGAGTAGGCATCCATGAAGCTGAATGATGAACGGATTTTTTTGTGGTCTAGAATTTCACAAATGAATTCTCGTTGAAAGTATAGTTTCTAAACCAATAATAATCCTTTCATACAAAAGTTTGGTTGTCACAAGTAACAAACCCCTAAAAATAATAACCGAAGTATTCAAACCTCGGGTCATCTCTTAAGGAATTGCAGGGAAGTGTTCTTATTGGTTACGTAAAGGCGTAATTTGGGGTTTTTTGAAATAAGAAGCAAGAATTGTAAATGGTAATGAAAATCAAATGATAAAGAGGTCTTGCCAAGGTTTGGTGGTCAAGGATCTCTATCCTTATCACTAACCACAACATGAGAATTGGCAAGGATCAATCCCATTAAATCATCCTCTAACTAGTAGTAAAGGAAAGTTAAATGAGCTATATCAATCCAAGTCCATAAGTCCTAGCTCTCCACCAATTCAATTAGTGAGAACTAGAGTCAATGGCTACTAATCATCAATTACTTGGACATTAGTAACTCAAGAGTTCCTAAGTTACCATCCCAAGCCAAGAACATAAAATCCTACTCTAGCATCCTTCCAAGCATTTTATCAAACACTTGGAGGGAATAAAATAAAAGCATAAAAACAACCAATTGTAAATATAAATGAGGACAATTGAAGGAAGAAACAATAGACATGAAATACCTCAAATTGCATAAAAAGGAAAATTAATCTAACATGAAGTGTTCATAAACTAAATTATAGAATGAATAGATCACAAGAGAAAATAGATAAACTAAAATACTAGAACAAATAAGAGTAGAAGAAAACTAAATTAAAGTAGAATAGAAATCTGAAATTGAAAAGGAATAAAATTAAGAATCCTAAAACCTAGAGAGAGGAGAGGCTATAGAAAACTACATCTAAAATCTAAATTGTGAATGATGAGAAGTGTCTCCCCGATTCCCCTACTCCCCAGCCTCTAATCAATATTTTTGGGCTTGAAACTGGGCCAAAAATAGCTCAGAAATCGCTGAACTTTTGCACCATCCACGCGTACGTGTACTTTGCACGTGCGCGTCCCTAAATGCTAGGTCAACTATGACAAATTATATATCGTTGCGAAGCCCCGGATGTTAGATTTCTAAGGTAACTAGAACTGCCTCATTTGGACCTCTGTAGCTCAAGTTATAGTCAATTAAGTGCAAAGGGGTTAGGGCTGACAGCTTTGTAGTTTCTTCAGCTTCTTGTATTCCTTCCACTTTTGCATGCTTCTTTTCCATCCTCTAAGCCATTCTTGCTCTGTAATCTATGAAAACATTTAACACACATATCAAGATATCGAATGGTAATGAGAGAGGATTAAACATAGCAAATTTATGGCCAAAGAAGCATGTTTTCAATCATAGCATAAGATTAGGAAGGAAAGTGTAAAATGTGCGAATTCTGTGAATAAATGTGAGAATAGTGGATAAAATCTACTCAATTAAGCACAAGATGTACCACGAAATAGTGGTGCATCAAATCTCCCCACACTTAAACATTAGCATGTCCTCAAGCTAAGTTCAAGAGAATCTATAAAAGTGAAGAAGAATGGTAGAAAGTATGAAATGCAACCTATCAATATGAAT
This sequence comes from Arachis hypogaea, assembly GCF_003086295.3. Classification (NCBI taxonomy): domain Eukaryota; kingdom Viridiplantae; phylum Streptophyta; class Magnoliopsida; order Fabales; family Fabaceae; genus Arachis; species Arachis hypogaea. The sequence continues at coordinate 38,938,499 of NC_092039.1, forward strand.
GCGACTACATGCAAAATACTTTTACCGACTTGGTGAAAAGTAAATAAACCCTTCAAGAACAAATATGAACTGGATTTCACTAATTCAAATCATAAAAATAAAGTACAAATAGACTTGCAGAAGTAAATAGCTATTGAAAGCTGGGAACAAAGAATCGAGCATTGAACCCTCAGTGGAAGTTTATACACTCTAATTACTCAAGTGTTTAAGGTTCGATTCTCTCAATTCTCTAGTAATCTTGCTTTCTAAGACTTGCTATTCTTCTACTCATTCAACAGAAATTTAATGCACAAATACACAAATCAAGAGGTCTTTTATGGGTTGTAATGGGGTCAAGGTCAACGTAGGATTGTATTTGGTCAACTGGACTAAAATCTGAATCCTTGATTAACCTAAACTTCTCACCTAACTTAGGATAATCCATGTAATTAAAATGCAAAATTTAACTACCTATTAACTATGTTTTTCACATATTCATGCATCCAAATTTGAGTTCAACTCATATGCATTGCTATCATTTACTTTAGGGCATTTTGTCCCCTTTTTTATTTATTTGCTCTTTTCCTTTTCTTTTTTTTTCTTTTGTTTTTATCAATGCATATGACTAAGGTATTGAATGTATAAACATGTCCTCAACATTCTTTGCACATTTTTTACAAGTAGTATACAACACCCAATTCTCAAACCAAAAATTGGCAAACCCAGCTTCCCCACACTTAAATCATGAATACTCTCACTAGTCTAAGCTAACCAAGGATTCAAATTAAGGACATTATTGTTTTTCGCTTAGAGTTAGTGATGAGCTAGAGAAAAGAATAAATGGGATAAGTAGGCTCAACATTGGTTTACAAAGAATAATGAAAATGTTAAGGCCATATGGGTATGTAAGCTCAGTGAAACAAGGCCTTAATCATATAAGTGCATGCATACATCAAATAATGAAAATATAGAATTAAGCAAGACAAAAATCACAATTATAGAGAGAACAACACACACCAAAAATAAAATATTGGTTGATAAAATGCAACCAATTGAATAGGCTCAAAATCTCACTGGTTTTGTGTGTTCGAGCTCTAAACCATGTTCCAAAATAAAATTTCTTCAAACAAGTTTAACAAAAATTTAATTCAAATTAGTGAAATGCTATAAAAAGTTTCTTAAAAAAGAAATTATTACTTCAACCAAGTAGTGGTAAAGTATGCATGAAATCTAACAAACATGCAATCAATCATGCAAATGCAACAATGAACTAACAAAGGAAATTAAACATTGTTGTTGAGAGGGAACTAACTAACCCGTGGAAGTCGGTATCGACCTCCCCACACTTAAAGGTTGCACCGTCCTCGGTGCATGCAAAGACGTGCAAGTAGACGGGGATTGTGAGTTACAACTACTGATCTTTCTTTAATGGATTGTGTAGATGGGCTTGTTGTTCGCCCCATTTAAAAGCTTTTCCTTTTTCTTTCTTGATGGCCATCCTGAAAGAAGAGAGAAAGGAAGAAGAGTAACCCACAAACAAAGATAGGAAAACAAATAGAATATGGGTGGGTTGATGCCAAATAATGAGGATCTCAACTACATGGTAGCTACAACATGCAAGTGAGAAAATAGTAGAAGAAAATGGCATATGAATAGTGCAAAGATTGCAATAATGAGGGAGAGAGTGTGGGTAATGAAAGACAATATAAGTGCATATCAATGCAAATGAATTACAAGTATCATAAAAATTAGCATTGACTTATAATTAATAACACCCAACAGTTCAAAATAAGTCACGAAGCACCAAAATAATTCAAGAAAAGATGCAACAGTTGAATAAGAACATTTAACACCAATGGTAAAATAGGCAATTAGAAAAGAAGATAAAAACATGAACAAAATTAAATTGCAATGAAGGAAAGTATGCAAATGCAATATGTAAAAGAGAAGGAAAGAGAATAAGGATGAGAAGAGGGAAGAAAATATAGTTTCTAAACCAACAATAATCCTTTCATACAAAAGTTTGGTTGTCACAAGTAACAAACCCCTAAAAATAATAATCGAAGTATTCAAACCTCGGGTCGTCTTTCAAGAAATTGCAGGGAAGTGTTCTTATAATTGGTTATGTAAAGGTGTAATTTGGGGTTTTTTGAAATAATAAGCAAGAATTGTAAATGGTAATGAAAATCAAATGATAAAGAGGTCTTGGCAAGGTTTGGTGGTCAAGGATCTCTATCCTTATCACTAACCACAACATGAGAATCGGCAAGGATCAATCCCATTAAATCATCCTCTAACTAGTAGTAAAGGAAAGTTAAATGAGCTATATCAATCCAAGTCCATAAGTCCTAGCTCTCCACCAATTCAATTAGTGAGAACTAGAGTCAATGGTTACCAATCATCAATTACTTGGACATTAGTAACTTAAGAGTTCCTAAGTTACCATCCCAAGTCAAGAACATAAAATCCTACTCTAGCATCCTTCCAAGCATTTTATCAAACACTTGGAGGGCATAAAATAAAAGCATAGAAAAGTAATAGGAGAACAATAAATCTAAACAACAAATTGTAAATATAAATGAGGATAATTGAAGGAAGAAACAATAGACATGAAATACCTTAAATTGCATAAAAAGGAAAATCAATCTAACATGAAGAGTTCATAAACTAAATTGTAGAATGAATAGATCACAAGAGAAGATAGATAAACTAAAATACTAGAACAAAGAAGAGTAGAAGAAAACTAAATTAAAGTAGAATAGAAATCTGAAATTGAAAAGGAATAAAATTAAGAATCCTAAAACCTAGAGAGTGGAGAGAGCCTCTTCCTCTAGAAAACTATATCTAAAACCTAAATTGTGAATGATGAGAAGTGTCTCCCTAATTCCCCAGCTCTTTAGCCTCTAATCAGTATTTTCAGGCTTGAAACTGGGCCAAAAACAGCTCAGAAATCGCCCCCAGTGATTTCTGATACGCTGAACTTTTGCACCATCCACGCGTACGAGTATGCGCGTGTGCGTACTTTGCGCGTGCGCATCCCTAAACACCAGGTCAACTATGGAAAATTATATATCGTTGCAAAGCCCCGGATATTAGATTTCGAATGCAGCTAGAACTTCCTCATTTGGACCTCTGTAGCTCAAGTTATGGTCAATTAAGTGCGAAGAGGTCACGGTTGACAACTTTGCAGTTCCTTCAGCTTCTTGTATTCCTTCCACTTTTACATGTTTCCTTTCCATCATCTAAGCCATTCTTGCCCTGTAATCTCTGAAAACACTTAACACACATATCAAGGTATCGAATGGTATTGAGAAAGGATTAAACATAACAAATTTAAGGCCAAAGAAGCATGTTTTCAATCATAGCATAAGATTAGGAAGGAAAGTGTAAAACGTGCGAATTCTATGAATAAATGTGAGAATAGTGGATAAAATCCACTCAATTAAGTACAAGATGTACCATGAAATAGTGGTGCATCACTGACGTACTAGTGTCCTAAGGCGGCGTCAATCAGTTCGTCGATGTTTGGTAGGGGAAAGGCGCCCTTTAGATAGGCATTGTTCAAGTCTGTGTAGTCAACACACATCTGCCATTTGTCATTTTCCTTCGTAATTAACATGACGTTGCCCAGGGAGGTGGTGTAAGGTATTTCCTAGATGAAGTCTGCTTCGAGCAGGCTTTTAACTGCTTACTGACTTTAGTTGCTCGGTCAGCAGACATTTTCCTCCTCTTTTGAGCTACTGGCTTAACTTTGGGGTTTACAGTTAGGCAGTGAGACATTAGAGTTGGATCTATTCTTGGCAAGTCAGCTGGGGTGAATATGGAAAGATATCTATTTTTTTAGGATTTCCATGTGTTCGCTTTTTAGGCTGAAGGGTAGATTCTTGTTAATGAAGGTGAATTCGTCCTTGTATTGCCCTATCCGTAACTTTTCCAAATCTCTCTCTGGTTTCGGTCTCGGATGATCGTTCTGCCGTGTGTCCAGGTTGGCTAGGAAGATTCCTGCCTCATCCCGGGATCACTTTCAAAGGGCTAGGCTAGTGTTGTCACATTCTACTTTGACTTCTCAGTTGTCGTATACAGTTCCTACGACTCTGTTGTCAGCTTGAAATTTCATCATTAGGAACTTAGTAAATATGGCAGTGGAGAGGTCGTTGATTGTTTTTCTCCCTAAGATAATGTTGCAGGTCGTAGAGTCTTTTAGGACTACGAACTCAGAAAGTATGATTTTATTTTAGTTTTCAGTTCCGATGGTGATCGGTAGCACGATGGAACCATCCGGCTTAAGAAAGTTGTCTCCGAGTCTGGTTACTTCATTGCGGTGACTTTGTAGGTTTTCATTTTGGAAACCTAGCTTATCGAAGGCTCCTCTAAAAAGGATGTTGGAGTTGGCTCCGGTGTCTACAAGTATACGTTTTACCAAATAGGTCCTGACCCTAGTGGATATGACGAAAGGGGGTCTTCTGCCGAAGTTCCATTCTGGCAATCATCAGGGGTCAATGTGATTGTTGTCTGGATGGGAGGTGTCCTTTTTCCATATTTTATGACGAGTACTCGAAGATCCTTTTTTTTGCTGTTTGGAATTTTTTGGTGCATCTTTCCCGGTGATAATATTCACTATGATTGTGGGTCGGTCTCAAGCTTTTCCTGCTGCACCTACCTTATCCTGGGATTTCTCCTTTCTCGCTCTGGTGAGCTATCCCTTTCCATTTTTCTAGGTTCTTGAATAATTTTGGCGAACTCCAGGAGTTTTTCATCTCGGATGACTTGTTCGAGGGCGTCTTTTAGGTTGAAGCAGTCTTGAGTCTTGTGTTTGTATCCTCTGTGATAGTCGCAGTACAGGCTTTTGTTACTTCCCATCTGTTCTTTCAATTGTCGGGCTTTCAGGAAGATACCTCGCTCTGCTATATGGTGATAAATCTCCGTAATTGGGGCAGGTAGGGGGTTTAGTTCGTGAACTTGTCTGGGCAGCGGTTGGGGACGATGGATTTAAAGTGCTCCTTCGGGTTACCTTTGGGCGGTGGGTTACCTCGAGGTGTCGTGTTGCCGTGTTGCCATTAATTCGTGGCCACAACTTGGCTTACCTATTCATTGTTTATGTACTCCCTTGCAATGTTCTGGATTTCATGCATAGTCCAAACTGGTTTGGTGGTAAGGTGCTTATGAAAATCTTCATTCATGAGCCCATTGGTCAGGCAAAGACTAGCCACAGAGTTCATGATCCCATCGACCATCAACCACTTGTCGTTGAACCTGTCGAGGTATTTTCTTATGGGTTCGTCTTGTTGTTGCGATACTCCAAGCAGACTAATCAGATGTTTGGCCTTTGATCCTGGTGGTGAATTGCGCCATGAATTTCTTGGAGACATCGTCAAAATTGGCTACCGAGCCGTTTGGGAAAGCGTTGAACCACTTCATTGCGGGGTCGGCTAGGTTTATCGGAAAAACCCGACATAGAACTCCATCGAAAGCTCCTTCTAAGTTCATCCTGGCCTCGAAAGCCATGAGGTGTTCTTGTGGGTCCTTCATCCCATCGTACTTCATGTCGGTCGGCTTGTCGAATCCTTTTGATAGTTTGGCGTTGAGGATTCTCTCAGCGAACGGGGTGGCTCCCATTATCACATATTCGCTCGATCCTCATTTGGAATCTCTTCGGTGCCTTCTTTCATCATTGTCGCGCTGGCATTTGTGCTCCCGGGACACGCTACAATTATGGCGTTTACCGTGGTGTCGGTCGGGTGATCTCTCCTTTCGCAACAAGCTCCTGAAAGTCGCCTAGCTCACATGCCCTGGCTGGTATCGCTCCCTGGAAGCCATTCAGCCTTCTAAAATTTGTAGCCTTTGATAGAGTTCTTGAATTCTTCGATTCGCCTTTTCTCCTAGGTCATCAGTTACTCTGGCCTCGACAGAGTGGCGGTCAACTTCTCGCGATTCTTGCCTGCCGAGAGTTGGCTGGACTTGTACATCGCTAGTTATCCTCCCGCGGGTTGGTGGGTGAATGCCATTCTGTGGTTTGTGCATTAGTTTGGTGGGTCTGACTTATGGTGATGGCTTAAGGACAGCTCTTCGAATACCTCCGTCATGCTGCCAAGACTTAGCGAATCTCCACAGACAGTGCCAATGTACAAAAACTTAGCTGGTACAGGTTGTAAATAGGATCGGGGACTCGCCAGCCTTTGGTGGTGACAGAATCGGATTTCTAGAGTGATGGGGGTAGTACCTACAAAGACATTATGACGCTCAAGTCGGAATAGATCTGACAGGTACAGGTAAGGGATAAGAATGTGTAACGTACTTGAGAGAATCTTTGACCCCCCTTTATATAGTTTGAGATTATCATATCTTATTTTGTTGGTTAAGATAAAAAAGTGTTTGAATTTGAATATTGATTAGGATTTCGTGATTATTTAACAGGTCTGAGTCACAGTAATAACCCAGACCCGGGTAATCAAAAAACCCAAAAATTAGATTCAGAAAATAAATAAATTGACAAAATTATTCATGACATATGCATGTGAACACACACTCCAACTAATACACAAAAATTTTAATAACTTGCATACATAACCAACACTACAAGAAAAATCATTTTTAGCGGCAATTTATTTTGCTTTTAGTGGCAATAAAAATAGTTGCTAATACATTTACCAGCAAATAGACATTAGCCATCTTATGCTTTGTCGTTAAAAGTTTTTAGCGGCAATTATAATATTTGCCGGTAAAGACCATTTTAATGGCCTCAAAAAGTATATAATTTGCAGTGGCCATTTTCTTGGCAATTTATATGGCAACTAAAAGTAATTCTAAAATAGTAATGTTATTCATTTTTGGTTGCCATTACTATTGCCGCTAAAATTTATTTTACTGGCAATTTATATGGTCACTAAAAAAATTATAATATTATTCACTTTTAGTTGCCATTACTATTGCCACTAAAATCTTAATATTTTTTTAGTTATATTATACTCTTTTTTTAGAAACAATGAACTATCTTTTTTCTAGAATTTCAAAATTATTTTTGTGAACAATTATTATTATTATTATTGTGCATAATATAAATATATTGAAATTAATTACTATAAAATAAAATGTTTTATTAAATTTAAAATATTAATACACAAATTTACCTTGAAAAGTAATAAATCATACAAATTTGTGTTATTGCAGGAAATTTTGGCTACGTTCATTGATACATTGCTCCAATATGGTTTTCCAAACTAAAACTAATGAATCTACAACCACTTTTGACAGTTTGGATCAAGAATGAATCTAATCATAATGGTCCACATAAGTGTTCTACACCTTGGGCAAGTAAATCACTTTGGACATCACCATCATAATTCTTGCAAGCCCAAACATATCCTCTTTCACTTTTGAGTGCATATGCCACCATATCATCAATTACCCTATGCTCATACCTGAAGCCACTAAGAGTATCAATTTTCTATGTGTAATGAATCAAAGAAAATTGGTTCATCAAAATGAAAACAAACCATATCGAATGTTCTTCAAATTTTTGCTTCCATCTCTCTTTATACATCTTCTGGAATATATCTTCAAAATTGTAACACTATCAAACTGTAAATGAGTTCAAATATCAACAAAATAAAGAGAGGGTAAGTCTAAATTACTAAAAAATCTGTCATACAACAGTTTTACTTGATTTTGTAGTTAAATTATATTTTGTACTAATTCAAGTTCCTGCTACACAAAATTGTTCCTCAATTCTTGTTACGAAAAAGAAAAAGTTTCACTCTCAATTAATCTATGCCAGTCTAAATTACAGGTTGGCGGTAGAGAACACCATAATAGGCGATTATTGGTGGTGATCATTTTGACAAGTGCTGTATGTATTATTCTATTGGGTTTCATAATTTACTACACAAGGAGGAGACTAGTAAAACCTAAGGGTAAGTTCTTGTTGACATGAGATTGCTGAACATTTTGGTGATGCCTTGGTTGAAGCTAAGACACTGGATTTTGTTTATTCATTTGTTACTTAGGAATCATAAATGCTGCTAGAGATGCATAACATTTTCCTGATGGTGTTCCTGATGTGCATAATAAACATAATAATCAGTATACCATAAACATCCCTATCATAATAATCACCATGTTTGCACAGAATTAAGTCATTTCAAGCAAAAAAACATGCCAAATTGTAATAGCAAAGACTTGAGACTTGGTTAAAAATTAAAATGGTAGTCTAAAGTCTAAACTCTAAAATGAATAATAACTAGTGTTTGTATTTGAAATAACACGAAATTGCATGCTAGTGTAAAACAGTTTTACTATCTGTATTCGAACATAGTTGGAGGTGTAGCATTGAAGGTGCAGTCATAATTAGTGAAAGCCATGCCGACAACCTGGTCAATGAGGTCAGCGGAGCCATCACCGGAGATTCGAGCCACGGGCCGAGCCCAGTCCTTAGGCTTCCACTGCTTAACCTGGTTGTAGCTATACTTCATCAGCTCCAAAACCTGACCCATTCCGGGAGACAGTACCAATAACTCCTCCACACCTCTAACATAATGATATCTTATAATAGTTAGCCACTGATATGATTTATAATCACATTTAAGCTTGGTCAGCATACAACTATTTATTTTGTTAACTTAATCTATGCACATTTATAATTGCACATTTCACGACAATATTGTACCTGAAGCACACAAAATATTTAATAAATTAAAAGGGTGTCCAAACATTATAAAAAACAAAGTTATTAGAGATTAGAGAGGGAGTGACGACTAAAAGTAGGATAAGAAATCCTCCAAGGCAGATAGATACAAACAAATCATGCAAAAAAGATAGTAAAAAAAAGTAGAAACAGGTTTCTTCACTTTTGACATTGTTTTCAAAACAGACAGATTACCATAAATTATTATAGAGGGAGAATAATAAACTGCAAGTGCATTGCAAATCTAATAGTAGTACAAACCTGAAAGGCTCTCCAATGAGAATAAGCCCGAAATGAAACCCAGAAGAATGCGATATTAGGCAAAGGTAAAACCTACAATGTACAATTAAGAATGGTCATCAATTGAAGCCAAGATAGATATTAAAGAGCAAACACAAGTCCACCGAGCACATACATACCATCAGTGCAGAGGAAAATGGAATCAATGAAACTGTAGCATATAAGTATTTTTGGTGGATAATTGTTCCCCTGTAAATGAGACAATAGTTCATATGACAATGAATATTTAATTACATAATTAAATTGGAAGCTACACTAACAGATTCCATATTAAATTATTGTTCCAACACCATCAACTTTTGCTGATTTTTTTTTAAACAGGTGTTAGACGGAGAATTACCTCATAGCAATATGTCTTAATCTTCGGCGAACAAGTTGTGCATTCAAACTGCAATAACATTGTAATTATCATATATCAGGCAAGGTTTCTAAGCAACTCTTTAAAGGCTCAGACACATGAATCAAACTTAACATTTCCATACATATCAACCCCATAATAAATATATATCGAACTATCGGAGGCGAATCTACTATTAAGAGTAGCAAACTACTAAACTATTCCAAAACCAAGCAAGTATGCATCAAAACAAAGCTGCGGCACCAACCTTGAAGGGTAAATGACTTCGATGTTAGTGACTTCATTCGATATAGATTTCAAAAATATCTCTGAGGGCTCAACCTGTGACAAAAGCCAGAACCCCAACCTGCAAAAACTCAAATCATATTTGAGCATATTATGCATAGTGTAATCAACACTTTTAAAAGACTATCATTCAAAACCAACAATGTAACAAACTAAGAAGCAAACTATCATTTGGGTATTTTTTTCAAATTTCCTTCCAAACCCAAAACTCAAAGCAAGTTCTTTTGTTTCTCTTCTCTTTCCTATTCGTTGAAGCTGATTTGTTGTGTGAAGAAGAAGCCCAATATAAGAAACCCTCCCACAAACAAAAATTAACGGCAAAAAAAGAAACAATTTTTGCTTAATTTCTTCACTTATGACATTGTTTTCTCTGTTATATTCACTTATGTTTGATTAAATAGGTTTTAGTCTCTAAATTAATCATGAATATTGAAAATATAGTTCATAATCACTAATTGAAAATGAAGTTCATAATATGAATCTATGAATATATTTTCTCCCAAGATAGTTAATTGAGTAATTTATAGACAATGAAACCAGCAGTGATGATATTCTAAAAATCACAGAATTAGAAAATGCAGCATCAACATCTCACTCCTTGCCAACAATTACTACTGCAAATAGACTCTCAAACATTTTTATATTCTGAGAGATAATACAAATATAATCTTAATGAAACTCTACAGAAAGCATTTCAAACATTTAAACCAAAATCTAAATATAAACAGAGCAAAGCAACAACGGCATAGGCAAGTAAGAATGGAGAAGACAGAGCAAACAAAAAATTAGGATCTGAAACACTTAAACACTTCAATTTCAGCTTGAACTACCAGATTCATTAGGATCAAGCAAGCAAACAGAGCAAAAGTAATAACACAGAGAGAGAATCACATGCTTCTGAATATTCAAACTAAAATCGAAAAAATAAACAGAGAAGACCTACCGGCGGCGATGATCTTGTGCGTCTACGTGCAAGAACGGTGGCGGTGCAAGCGACGGAGGTGTGATGTTGCGATAAGAGCAGCAACGGTGGCTGAAAACCCTTGGCGACGTAGATCTGAGATGAATAAACGATGATAGAGATGCGAATCTGAGGCGGATCAGATGGAAACGAAGTCTAAGGAGTAGGATGATGGACGACAGCTATCGTCAATGGTTACAGTGGTGGTGGTGGTCGGCGATGACAATGGTTACACGAGTTAACCCATGCCAGTAGCGAAATCAATCTTTCATTGATGAAGAAAAGAGAGAGCAAGAAAGTGAAGAGAAACAAGGGATGGAGAGGGTTTAGGGAAGCTCGCAGGTGAAGGAGGAAGTGGCGCGTTATGGAAAGGGAAATTTTCTTTTCTTTCTCTTTTCGTGTTTTCTATTTGATTTACGGATGAGATAAGAAAAAAGTGAGAATAAGAGTTTAGCGGCAATAACTACAATTGCCACTATGATAATTTAGAAAAATTAAAATTAAAAGTAAAAAGGATAATAATTTTCTGACAATAATAATAGTGGCCACTATAATATATAGTAATAATGGCAAATATATAATTATCGTAAAAACATAACTTAAATTAAAAGATTAGTGGCTATTATGTTATTGCCACTAAAAATTTTGTCGCTAAAATATAATTTTTTTGTAGTGCAAAACCATTGCTTTCCTCGGTCAAGTTCTTCAACTTTCTAAAGATGTTGAATCTAAGCTTGGTTGCTTCCACTATATTGTTGATAATCATCACACATGGTTCAATAATTTAATTTAATTTGGATTTTAATTTTGACTCGCTTCGAATGTCAAAATTTGCAACGAAAAATCTTCTAAGTTCGAATTTCCTTTATTTCCAACTCAGATAATAAGTAAAAAAAATGATCTTGAAGGTGGATTGCTCTCGAACCCAATTACATAATAACACTTATTATTGGGTTGGATCTCTTACTATTCTTTTGAAAAGTGATATTTACATAAAATGTATAACATTAGAAAATAATTAAATAATGAAGGACAAATATAATTTTTCTTTTTTATTAAAAAAACCAATTTCTGACAAAATAATCTTCAAACAGAAAATAAGGTCTTGACCCTCCAATATATCATATTAGTTGGAAGTTGGAAGTTGGAAATTAGAAGTTAGAATTTTTTTTGGTTTACAGTATTTTCTAATTCAGTAGCAAGTTAAAAATTATTTTGTCATAGTTTTGTATATCTAAGTTTTATTTAAAAATTTATTATTGATCAATAAATTATTATATATATAATATTAAATTCAAATTTTCAATAATTACTTATGAAAATGAATAAATTGGCTATTCAATCCATCCAAATTAATTAATAATTGATTATTAGGTTTTACATCTACCACCAGCATGTACATACACATATGGTGAGCAACTAAAATGGGTGAATTACTTTAATAAACCAAGTTCAATTCAAAATTACTTAAATCTCCCAAAATGAAAAAGACTACTTGAATGTCCCAAACTATATTTCATATATATATATATATATATATATATATATATATATATATATATATATATATATATATATATATATATTTCATATATATATATATGAAAGTTTATTCATTCAAAATTTATTAAATTAATTTTTAAAAGAGATTTTTAAATAAACTTTTAGCATTTATTTTTGTTGAATTAAATTAAAAATAATTTTTAATAAACACAATTAATAATAATTATATTAAATAAATAATTTTTTAATTTTAAAAATATTATAATACAGAGAGAGAAATAAAAATATATTATGTCCATCTTGTTAAAGATCTAGTAACTTAACATACTCTTTTAGTACTCCTTTTAAGTACTTTCAATAATTTTATTTATTATTATTATTATTATTATTATTATTATTATTTATTATCAATTTTTATTTACTTTGTCCAAAAAGATCAACAATTCTTACATAATAATCTGATTATTGAGAGTGTCTAAAAGAGTACTAAAAAAATCTCATAAATATTTAATATAATAATATATGAAATAACATATTTTAGTATTTTTTTAGATACTCTTAGTAATAAGATTATTATGTATAAATTGTTGTCTTTTTTGAACAAAGTAAATAAAAAATTGATCATATAATAATAATAATAATACTTAAAAAGAGTACTAAAAGAGTATGTTCAGTGAATAAGTTTATAATAAAATCGGTATAATATATTTTTATTTTCCTTTCTTGTAGAAATATTTCTGTAAGTTATTAATTTGTTCTTATTAAAATTAAAAAAGTTAATATAACTTTATATATTAATAAGGGCAAATCACAATAATAAATCAAGGGGAGCAAAATTTTACACAAATCCGCCAAACTAAAATCTGCTTCGTGAATCCACCAATGCACATTTAATATGTAGTTCGAACCAGCCTGATTCGAACTCCATTTCTACATAATTCGAACCAGTTTGATTCGAATTATAGACAAACACATGCACACACTAATTCGAACTCGAATTATACACTTATTAAAAAAAATTAATAATTTAAAAATTAAAAAATATATATTTTATTTTATACATTAAAAAAATGAACAAAATATTTAATTACGAGACTTCTTTAAAATATTAATGAGCTATCAATTCGAATTCCATATAATACTCTTTTGTCTATTTTTAATAGCTCATGAATATTTTTTAATAAATTTTTTTAATAAATTTATTTAAATTATACTACAAAAAAAATTTGATCCTATGCAAAACAATTTAAAAAAATGGCATAAAAAATGTTAGGAGTACTATAAAAATTTGTAATATCCTAATGACATAGGACATTAAAAAAATACTCTACATAACCATGTATTTACCTCAATCACTAGAATATTACAAACTTTTATAGTACTTATAACATCTTTTAAGCTATTTTTTTAAAATTATTTTGTATAGAATAAAATATTTTTTTAATTGTTTTATATGGAATAAAATATTTTCTTTCATTTCTAAATTATTATTGACTATGTAGAGTATTTTATTTAAAATTTGAGTACATGCATGTATTTACTAAGTTATTAGAACGTTACAAATTTTCATAGTACTCCTAATATTTTTTAAGCAATTTTTTTAAAATTATTTTGCATAGGATCAAATATTTTTTGTAGTATAATTTAAATAAATTTATTAAAAAAATTTATTAAAAAATATTCATGAACTATTAAAAAAGGACAAAAGAGTATTGTATGGAATTCGAATTGATAGCTCATTAATACTTTAATGAAGTCTGTAATTAAATATTTTGTTATCTTTTTTTTAATGTATAAAATAAAATATATATTTTTTAATTTTTAAATTATTAATTTTTTTAATAAGTGTATAATTCAAACCAAGCTGGTTCGAATGAGTGTGTGCATGTGTTTGTCTATAATTCGAACCAAGCTGGTTCGAATTATGTAGAAATGGAGTTCGAATCAGGCTGGTTCGAACTACATATAAATGTGCATTGGTGGATTCACGAAGCAGATTTTGGTTTGGCGAATTTGTGTAAAATTTTGCTCCCCTTGGCTTATTTGAGTTTTTTTTCCTATTAATAAATATATAAATTTATTTAATTTTTATATATTTATATTTATTATAATATTTTTAAAATTAAAATACTATTTATTAAATATAATTATTATTAATTGTGTTTATTGAAAATTGGTTTTAGTTTAATTTAACAAAAGTAAATACTAAAAATTTATTTAAAAAATATCTTTTAAAAATTAATTTAATAAATTTCGAATAAATGAAATTCCATTTATATATGTAGCAACAATGAGCATAAATCAAAGTCATTAGATTCGAACTATTCTAGGGAGACATTGAACGTAAATCGAATCTCATTGTTCCAATTTAGTATGGGTATCTAAATCGAAGTTATTAGTTTCGATTTATACACGAATGCCATTTGCATGTAATTCGAATCTAGTGGATTCGATTTAGTATGTATTTGGATAAATCGAATTTAATGAATTCGATTTACATAGAAATGCAGTTTGGGACTGTTGATCGAAAAATATTTCCAACAAAGACAGGTTGGTTCGAAGTAGTAAAGTGGTCGAAGACTTAAACAGTTTTCGAAAAGATACATGGTGCCCGAAATTGTGATCATCAATGGCGCCATCAACATGGTACGCTCAATTGCAATCTCAACTCTTATCACAACTTCGCACAACTAACCAGCAAGTGTACTGGGTCGTCCAAGTAATAAACCTTACGCGAGTAAGGGTCGATCCCACGGAGATTGTTGGTATGGAGCAAGCGATGGTCATCTTGTAAATCTCAGTCAGGCAGATTCAAATGGTTATGAATGATTTATGAATAAAGCATAAAATAAAGATAGAGATACTTATGTAATTCATTGATGAGAATTTCAGATAAGTGTATGGAGATGCTTTGTCCCTTCCGTCTCTCTGCTTTCCTATTGTCTTCATCCAATCCTTCTTACTCCTTTCCATGGCAAGCTGTATGTTGGGCATCACCGTTGTCAATGGCTACAGTCCCGTCCTCTCAGTGAAAATGTTCAACGCGCTCTATCACAGCACGGCTATTCAGCTGTCGGTTCTCAATCATGTCGGAATAGAATCCAGTGATTCTTTTGCGTCTGTCACTAACACCCCACAATCGCGAGTTTGAAGCTCGTCACAGTTATTCAATCCTTGAATCCTACTCAGAATACCACAGACAAGGTTTAGACCTTCCGGATTCTCTTGAATGCCGCCATCAATTCTAGCTTATACCACGAAGATTCTGATTAAGGAACCCAAGAGATATCCACTCAATCTAAGGTAGAACGGAGGTGGTTGTCAGGCACACGTTCATAGGTGAGAATGATGATGAGTATCACAGATCATCACATTCATCAAGTTGAGGAACAAGTATATCTTAGAACAAGAATAAGCCGAATTGAATAGAAGAACAATAGTAATTGTATTAATACTCGAGGTACAGCAGAGCTCCACACCTTAATCTATGGTGTGTAGAAACTCCACCGTTGAAAATACATAAGTGATAATGGTGATCATTGGCTTTGGCCCCAGAGAGGGAACCAGAAGAACTAAGATGAAAATACAATAGCAAAAAGGTCTTATTTATATAGAACTAGTAGCCTAGGGTTTACAGAAATGAGTAAATGACATAAAAATCCACTTCCGAGCCCACTTGGTGTGTGCTTGGGCTGAGCATTGAAGCATTTTCGTGTAGAGACTCTTCTTGGAGTTAAACGCCAGCTTTTGTGCCAGTTTGGGCGTTTAACTCCCATTCTTGTGCCAGTTCCAGCGTTTTACGCCAGAATTCTTGAGCTGACTTGGAACGCCTGTTTGGGCCATCAAATCTCAGGCAAAGTATGAACTATTATACATTGCTGGAAAGCCCAGGATGTCTACCTTCCAACGCAGCTGAGAGCGCGCCAATTGGGCTTCTGTAGCTCCAGAAAATCCACTTTGAGTGCAGGGAGGTCAGAATCCAACAGCATCTACAGTCCTTTTCAGCCTCTGAATCAGATTTTTGCTCAGGTCCCTCAATTTCAGCCAGAAAATACCTGAAATCACAGAAAAACACACAAACTCATAGTAAAGTCCAAAAAAGTGAATTTTAACTAAAAACTAATAAAAATATAATAAAAACTAACTAAAAAATACTAAAAATATCCTAAAAATAATGCCAAAAAGCGTATAATTAGCCACTCATCACTCGTCCTCGAGCAAAAGAAAAAAGAAGAGAGTAGAAGAAGAAGAAATAGAGGAGATGGAGGTGGCTTTGTGGTTCAGCCAAGGGGGAGAAGTAGTGTTTTGGTTGTGTGAAAATGAAGGGGTGAAGATGGGTTTATATAGGGGTGGAGAGAGGGGTAGGGTTCGGTCATGTGAGGGTGGGTTGGTAGGAAAAGTTGTTTGAATTTAAATGATGAGGTAGGTAGGGTTTTATGAAGGGTGGATGTGAGTGGTGAAGAGAATAGTGGGATTTGATAGGTGAGGGGTTTTTGGGGAAGAGGTGTTGAGGTGATTGGTGAATGGGTGAAGAAGAGAGAGAGTGGTGGGGTAGTTGGGGATCCTGTGGGATCCACAGATCCTGAGGTGTCAAGAAAAATTCATCCCTGCACCAAGTGGCGAGCAAAAATGCTCCTTCTGCCAATTCTGGCGTTAAGCGCTGGTGGACGAAATTGTGATCACTACAACTTCGCACAACTAACCAGCAAGTGTTCTGGGTCGTCCAAGTAATAAACCTTATGCGAGTAAGGGTCGATCCCACAGAGATTGTTGGTATGAAGCAAGCTATGGTCACCTTGTAAATCTTAGTCAGGCAAACTCAAATGGGTATGGTGATATGCGAATAAAACATAAAGATAAAGATAGAGATACTTATGTAATTCATTGGTAGGAATTTCAGATAAGCGTATGAAGATGCCTTCCCTTCCGTCTCTCTGCTTTCCTACTGTCTTCATCCAATCCTTCTTACTCCTTTCCATGGCAAGCTCAAGCAAGGGTTTCACCGTTGTCAGTGGCTACCTCCCATCCTCTCAGTGGAAATGTTCAACGCACCCTGTCACGGCACGGCTATCCATCTGTCGGTTCTCGATCAGGCCGGAATAGAATCCAGTGATTCTTTTGCGTCTGTCACTAACGCCCCGCCTTCAGGAGTTTGAAGCACGTCACAGTCATTCAATCATTGAATCCTACTCAGAATACCACAGACAAGGTTAGACCTTCCGGATTCTCTTGAATGCCGCCATCAGTTCTAGCCTATACCACGAAGACTCTGATCTCACGGAATGGCTGGCTCGTTTGTCAGGCGAGCACTCGGTTGTCAGGCGATCAACCATGCATCGTGTATCAGGAATCCAAGAGATATTCACCCAATCGAAGGTAGAACGGAGGTGGTTGTCAGTCACACGTTCATAGGTGAGAATGATGATGAGTGTCACGGATCATCACATTCATCAAGTTGAAGAACAAGTGATATCTTAGAACAAGAACAAGCGGAATTGAATAGAAGAACAATAGTAATTGCATTAATACTCGAGGTACAGCAGAGCTCCACACCTTAATCTATGGTGTGTAGAAACTCCACCGTTGAAAATACATAAGAACAAGAGTGATCATTGGCTTCAGTCCCAGAGAGGGAACCAGAAGAACCAAGATTAAAATACAATAGTAAAAAGTCCTATATATAGAAAACTAGTAGCCTAGGGTGTACAGATATGAGTAAATGACATAAAAATCCACTTCCGGGCCCACTTGGTGTGTGCTTGGGCTGAGCAATGAAGCATTTTCGTGTAGAGACTCTTCTTGGAGTTAAACGCCAGCTTTTATGCCAGTTTGGGCGTTTAACTCCCACTTTGGTGCCAGTTCCGGCGTTTAACGCTGGAATTCCTGAGGGTGACTTTGAACGCCGGTTTGGGCTATCAAATCTTGGGCAAAGTATGGACTATCATATATTGCTGGAAAGCCCAGGATGTCTAATTTCCAACGCCGTTGAGAGCGCGCCAATTGGGCTTCTGTAGCTCCAGAAAATCGACTTCGAGTGCAGGGAGGTCAGAATCCAACAGCATCTGCAGTCCTTTTCTGTCTCTGAATCAGATTTTTGCTCAGGTCCCTCAATTTCAGCCAGAAAATACCTGAAATCACAGAAAAACACACAAACTCATAGTAAAGTCCAGAAAAGTGAATTTTAACTAAAAACTAATAAAAATATACTAAAAACTAACTAGATCATACTAAAAACATACTAAAAACAATGCCAAAAAGCGTACAAATTATCCGCTCATCACAACACCAAACTTAAATTGTTGCTTGTCCTCAAGCAACTGAAAATCAAACAAGATAAAAAGAAGAGAATATGCAATGAATTCCAAAAACATCTATGAAGATCAGTATTAATTAGATGAGCGGGGCTTTTAGCTTTTTGCCTCTGAATAGTTTTGGCATCTCACTCTATCCTTTGAAATTCAGAATGATTGGCTTCTTTAGGAACTTAGAATCCAGATAGTGTTATTGATTCTCCTAGTAAAGTATGATGATTCTTGAACATAGCTACTTATTGAGTCTTGGCCGTGGCCCAAAGCACTCTGTCTTCCAGTATTACCACCGGATACATACATGCCACAGACATATAATTGGGTGAACCTTTTCAGATTGTGACTCAGCTTTGCTAGAGTCCCCAATTAGAGGTGTCCAGAGTTCTTAAGCACACTCTTTTTGCCTTGGATCACAACTTTATTTCTTTCTTTTTCTCTTTTTTTTTCGTTTTCTTTTCTCCCTCTTTTTTTCGTTTTTCTCCTTCTTTTTTTTTTGTATTCACTGCTTTTTCTTGCTTAAAGAATTATTTTTAGGATTTTTCAGATCCTCAGTAACATGTCTCCTTTTTCATCATTCTTTCAAGAGCCAACATTCATGAACCACAAATTCAAAAGACATATGCACTGTTTTAAGCATACATTCAGAAAACAAAAGTATTGCCACCACATCAAAATAATTAAACTGTTATAAAATTCAAAATTCATGCAATTCTTTTCTTTTTCAATTAAGAACATTTTTCATTCAAGAAAGGTGATGGATTCATAGGACATTCATAACTTTAAGGCATAGACACTAAGACACTAATGATCACAAGACACAAATATAGATAACATAAGCATAATTTTCGAAAAAAACAGAGAAATAAAGAACAAGGAAATTAAAGAACGGGTCCACCTTAGTGATGGCGGCTCTTTCTTCCTCTTGAAGATCCTATGGAGTGCTTGAGCTCCTCAATGTCTCTTCCTTGTCTTTGTTGCTCCTCTCTCATGATTCTTTGATCTTCTCTAATTTCATGGAGGATGATGGAGTGTTCTTGATGCTCCACCCTTAGTTGTCCCATGTTGGAACTCAATTCTCCTAGGGAGGTGTTTAGTTGCTCCCAATAGTTTTGTGGAGGAAAGTGCATCCCTTGAGGCATCTCAGGGATCTCATGATGAGTGGGGTCTCTTGTGTGCTCCATCCTCTTCTTAGTGATGGGCTTGTCCTCATCAATAGGGATATCTCCCTCTATGTCAACTCCAACCGAATAACAGAGGTGACAAATGAGATGAGGGAAGGCTAACCTTGCCAAGGTAGAAGACTTGTCCGCCACCTTATAAAGTTCTTGAGATATAACCTCATGAACTTCTATTTCTTCTCCAATCATGATGCTATGAATCATGATAGCCCGGTCTATAGTAACTTCGGACCGGTTGCTAGTGGGAATGATTGAGCGTTGGATGAACTCCAACCATCCCCTAGCCACGGGTTTGAGGTCATGCCTTCTCAATTGAACCGGCTTCCCTCTTGAATCTCTCTTCCATTGGGCGCCCTCTTCACATATGACTGTGAGGACTTGGTCCAACCTTTGATCAAAGTTGACCCTTCTAGTATAAGGATGTTCATCTCCTTGCATCATGGGCAAATTGAATGCCAACCTTACACTTTCCGGACTAAAATCCAAGTATTTCCCCCGAACCATAGTAAGATAATTCTTTGGATCCGGGTTCACACTTTGATCATGGTTCTTGGTGATCCATGCATTGGCATAGAAATCTTGAACCATTAAGATTCCGACTTGTTGAATGGGGTTGGTAAGAACTTCCCAACCTCTTCTTCGGATCTCATGTCGGATCTCCGGATATTCACTCTTCTTGAGTGAAAAAGGGACCTCGGGGATCACCTTCTTCAAGGCCACAACTTCATAGAAGTGGTCTTGATGCACCCTTGAGATAAATCTCTCCATCTCCCATGACTCGGAGGTGGAAGCTTTTGCCTTCCCTTTCCTCTTTCTAGAGGTTTCTCCAGCCTTGGATGCCATAAATGGTTATGAAAAAACAAAAAGCAATGCTTTTACCACACCAAACTTAAAAGGTTTGCTCGTCTTCGAGCAAAATAAGAAAGAAGAGAGTAGAAGAAGAAGAAATAAAGGAGAGGGGAATGGCTTTTGTATTCGGCCAAGAAGGTGAAGAAGTGGTGTTTAGGTTGTGTGAAGATGAAGGGGTGGAGATGGGTTTATATAGAAGTGGGGGGGCTTGGTTCGGTCATGTAAGGGTGGGTTTGGGTGAGAAAGTGGTTTGAATTTGAATGGTGAGGTAGGTGGGGTTTTATGAAGGATGGATGTGAGTGGTGAAGAGAAAGATGGGATTTGATAGGTGAAGGGTTTTTGGGGAAGAGGTGTTGAGGTGATTGGTGAATGGGTGAAGAAGAGAGAGAGTGGTAGGGTAGGTGGGGATCCTGTGGGGTCCACAGATCCTGAGGTGTCAAGGAAAAGTCATCCCTGCACCAAATGGCATGCAAAATTGCGTTTTTAGCCATTTCTGGCGTTAAACGCCGGGCTGGTGCCCATTTCTGGCGTTTAACGCCAGTTTCTTGCCCTTTTCTGGCATTTAACGCCAGTCTGGTGCCCCTTGCTGGCGTTAAACGCCCAGAATGGTGCCAGACTGGGCGTTAAACGCCCAACAGCTAGCCTTACTGGCGTTTAAACGCCAGCACGCTCTCCTCCAGGGTGTGCTGTTTTTCTTTCTGCTTTTCATTCTGTTTTTGCTTTTTTTCATTGATTTTGTGACTTCTCATGATCATCAACCTACAAAAAATATAAAATAACAAAGAAAAATAGATAAAAACATAACATTGGGTTGCCTCCCAACAAGCGCTTCTTTAATGTCAGTAGCTTGACAGAGGACTCTCATGGAGCCTCAGAAATGCTCAGAGCCATGTTGGAACCTCCCAACACCAAACTTAGAGTTTGAATGTGGGGGTTCAACACCAAACTTAGAGTGTGGTTGTGGCCTCCCAACACCAAACTTAGAGTTTGACTGTGGGGGCTCTGTTTGGCTTTGTTTTGAGAGAAGCTCTTCATGCTTCCTCTCCATGGTGACAGAGGGATATCCTTGAGCCTCAAACACAAAGGATTCTTCATTCACTTGAATGATCAATTCTCCTCTATCAACATCAATCACAGCCCTTGCTGTGGCTAGGAAGGGTCTGCCAAGGATGATGGATTCATCCATGCACTTCCCAGTCTCTAGGACTATGAAATTAGCAGGGATGTAATGGTCTTTAACTTTTACCAGAACATCCTCTACAAGTCCATAGGCTTGTTTTCTTGAATTGTCTGCCATCTCTAGTGAGATTTTTGCAGCTTGCACCTCAGAGATTCCTAGCTTCTCCATTACAGAGAGAGGCATGAGGTTTACACTTGACCCTAAGTCACACAAGGCCTTCTTGAAGGTCATGGTGCCTATGGTACAAGGTATTGAAAACTTCCCAGGATCCTGTCTCTTTTGAGGCAATTTCTGCCTAGATAAGTCATCCAGTTCTTTGGTGAGCAAAGGGGGTTCATCCTCCCAAGTCTCATTTCCAAATAACTTGTAATTAAGCTTCATGATTGCTCCAAGGTATTTAGCAACTTGCTCTTCAGTGACATACTCATCCTCTTCAGAGGAAGAATACTCATCAGAGCTCATGAATGGCAGAAGTAAGTCCAATGGAATCTCTATGGTCTCATTTTGAGCCTCAGATTCCCATGGTTCCTCATTGGGGAACTCATTGGAGGCCAGTGGACGTCCATTGAGGTCTTCCTCAGTGGCGTTCACTACCTCTCCTTCCTCCCAAAATTCGGCCATGTTGATGGCCTTGCACTCTCCTTTTGGATTTTCTTCTGTATTGCTTGGGAGAGTACTAGGAGGGAGTTCAGTAATTCTCTTGCTCAGCTGACCCACTTGTGCCTCCAAGTTTCTAATGGAGAACCTTGTTTCAGTCATGAAACTTTGAGTGGTTTTGATTAGATCAGAGACCATGGTTGCTAAGTCAGAGGTATTCTGCTTAGAACTCTCTGTCTGTTGCTGAGAAGATGATGGAAAAGGCTTGCTATTGCTAAACCTGTTTCTTCCACCATTATTATTGTTGAAACCTTGTTGAGGTCTCTGTTGATCCTTCCATGAGAGATTTGGATGATTTCTCCATGAAGGATTATAGGTGTTCCCATAGGGTTCTCCCATGTAATTCACCTCTTCCATTGATGGGTTCTCAGGATCATAAGCTTCTTCTTCAGATGAAGCGTCCTTAGTACTGCCTGGTGCAGCTTGCATTCCAAACAGACTTTGAGAAATCATATTGACTTGCTGAGTCAATATATTATTCTGAGCCAATATGGCATTCAGATTTTCAATATCAAGAACTCCTTTCTTCTGATTCGTCCCATTGTTCACAGGATTCCTTTCAGAAGTGTACATAAATTGGTTATTTGCAACCATTTCAATAAGTTCTTGAGCTTCTGCAGGCGTCTTCTTCAGATGAAGAGATCCTCCAGCAGAGCTATCCAATGACATCTTGGACAGTTCAGACAGACCATCATAGAAGATACCTATGATGCTCCACTCAGAAAGCATGTCAGAAGGATACTTTCTGATCAATTGTTTGTATCTTTCCCAAGCTTCATAGAGGAATCCACCTTCCTTCTGTCTGAAGGTTTGGACTTCTACTCTAAGCTTACTCAATTTTTGAGGTGGAAAGAACTTTGCCAAGAAGGCATTGACTAGCTTTTCCCAAGAGTTCAAGCTTTCTTTAGGTTGTGAGTCCAACCATATCCTAGCTCTGTCTCTTACAGCAAAAGGGAATAGCATAAGTCTGTAGACCTCAGGGTCAACCCCATTGGTCTTGACAGTGTCACAGATTTGCAAGAATTCAGCTAAAAACTGATGAGGATCTTCCAATGGAAGTCCATGGAACTTGCAATTCTGTTGCATTAGAGAAACTAATTGAGGCTTAAGCTCAAAGTTGTTTGGTCCAATGGCAGGGATAGAGATGCTTCTCCCATAGAAGTCGGGAGTAGGTGCAGTAAAGTCACCCAGCACCTTCCTTGCATTGTTGGCATTGTTGTTGTTTTCGGCTGCCATGTCTTCTTCTTTGAAGAATTTTGCTAGGTCCTCTACAGAGAGTTGTGCTTTAGCTTCTCTTAGCTTTCGCTTCAAGGTCCTTTCAGGTTCAGGGTCAGCCTCAACAAGAATGCCTTTGTCTTTGCTCCTGCTCATATAAAAGAGAAGAGAACAAGAAAATATGGAATCCTCTATGTCACAGTATAGAGATTCCTTAAGGTGTCAGAGGAAAAGAAAAATAGAAGGAAGAGGTAGAAGAATTAGAACTTAGAAAGATAGAGTTTGAATTGTACATGTTAGTCCATAAATAGAAGGATGTGAGAAGAGGGGAAGAAATTTTCGAAAATAAATTTAAAAAGATTTTAAAAACATTTTGAAAAATTGAAGAATGATTTTCGAAAAATATGATTGGGAAGGAGATAAAGTGATTTTTGAAAAAGGTTTTGAAATTAGAAATAAAAAAGATATGATTGAAAACTTATTTTGAAAAAGATGTGATTAAAAAGATATGATTGAAAATATATAGTTTTAAAAAGATATGATTGAGAAGATATTATTGAAAAACAATTTAAAAAGATTTGATTTTTAAAATAATTGACTTGGCTAACAAGAAAAGATATGATTCAAACATTAAACCTTTCTCAACAGAAAAGGTAACATACTTGAAATGTTGAATCAAATCATTAATTGTTAGCAAGTATTTTTGAGAATGGAAAGAAATTGATTTTGAAAAGATATGATTGAAAAGATTTGATTTTAAAAAATTTTGAAAACTTGAAAAAAAATTTAAATTAAAAACAAAATCTCCCCTCTTGTGCCATCCTGGCGTTAAACGCCCAGAATGGTATCCATTCTAGCGTTTAACGCCCAAAACTCTACCCTTTTGGGCGTTAAACGCCCAGCCAGGTGCCCTGGCTGGCGTTTAAACGCCAGTTTTCCTTCTTCACTGGGTGTTTTGAACGCCCAGCGTTTTCTGTGTAATTCCTCTGCTGTATATTCTGAATCTTCAATTCTCTGCATTATTGACTTGAAAAGACACAAATTAAAATTTTTTTGGATTTTTAATGATGAGGAAAAATCAAAATGCAACTAAAATCAAATTAACAATGCATGCAAGACACCAAACTTAGAAGTTTGTATACTACTGACACTAACAAATTGAAAATGCATATGAGAAACAACAAAACACACAAAACAAAAGAATTTAAAGATCAGAGCAAGTAAATCATCAAGAACAACTTGAAGATCAATGAAGACACATGATAAATGCAAGAAGAACAGAAACATGCAATTGACATCAAACTTAAAATGAGACACTAGACTCAAACAATAAATATTTTAGGTTTTTATGATTTTATAATTTTTTTGGTTTTTTTTTCGAAAATTATATGGAGAAGAAAATAAAGAAATTTAAATTTTTAATTTGAATTCCAGGAATCATGCAATGTTAGTCTGAAGCTTTAGTCTAAAGGAATTAGACATGGCTAGCTAAGCTTCAGCAGGACATTACATTCAAGAGCTAAATTGATGAAGATTAATCAGCTTTGGTGATGATAAGAACATCACCTTGAAACACTAGAATTCATTCTTAAAAATTCTGAAAAATACCTAATCTAAGCAACAAAATGAACCGTCAGTTGTCCAAACTCAAACAATCCCCGGCAACGGCGCCAAAAACTTGGTGCACGAAATTGTGATCATCAATGGTGCCATCAACATGGTACGCTCAATTGCAATCTCAACTCTTTATCACAACTTCACACAACTAACTAGCAAGTGCACTGGGTCGTCCAATTAATAAACCTTACGCGAGTAAGGGTCGATCCCACGGAGATTGTTGGTATGGAGCAAGCTATGGTCATCTTGTAAATCTCAGTCAGGCAGATTCAAATGGTTATGAATGATTTATGAATAAAGCATAAAATAAAGATAGAGATACTTATGTAATTCATTGATGAGAATTTTAGATAAGTGTATGGAGATGCTTTGTCCCTTCTGTCTCTCTGCTTTCCTACTGTCTTCATCCAATCCTTCTTACTCCTTTCCATGGCAAGCTCTATGTTGGGCATCACCATTGTCAATGGCTACAGTCCCGTCCTCTCAGTGAAAATGTTCAGCGCACTCTGTCACAGCACGGCTATTCAGCTGTCGGTTCTCGATCATGTCGGAATAGAATCCAGTGATTCTTTTGCGTCTGTCACTAACGCCCCACAATCATGAGTTTGAAGCTCGTCATAGTCATTCAATCCTTGAATCCTACTCAGAATACCACAGACTAGGTTAGACCTTCCGGATTCTCTTGAATGCCGCCATCAATTCTAGCTTATACCACGAAGATTCTGATTAAGGAACCCAAGAGATATCCACTCAATCTAAGGTAGAACGGAGGTGGTTGTCAGGCACACGTTCATAGGTGAGAATGATGATGAGTGTCACAGATCATCACATTCATCAAGTTGAGGAACAAGTGATATCTTAGAACAAGAATAAGCTGAATTGAATAGAAGAACAATAGTAATTGCATTAATACTCGAGGTACAGCAGAGCTCCACACCTTAATCTATGGTGTGTAGAAACGCTACCGTTGAAAATACATAAGAACAAGGTCTAGGCATGGCCGAGAGGCCAGCCCCCATGATCTAAGATAGCATAAGACTACTCAAAGATAGCTACCAAGATGAGAATGCAATAGTAAAAGGTCCTATTTGTAGAGAACTAGTAGCCTAGGGTTTACAAAGATGAGTAAATTACATAAAAATCCACTTCCGGACCCACTTGGTGTGTGCTTGGGCTGAGCATTGAAGCATTTTCGTGTAGAGACTCTTCTTGGAGTTAAACGCCAGCTTTTGTGCCAGTTTGGGCGTTTAACTCCCATTCTTGTGCCAGTTCCGGCGTTTTACGCCAGAATTCTTGAGTTGACTTGGAACGCCTGTTTGGGCCATCAAATCTCGGGCAAAGTATGGACTATTATACATTGCTGGAAAGCCCAGGATGTCTACCTTCCAACGCAGCTGAGAGTGCGCCAATTGGGCTTCTGTAGCTCCAGAAAATCCACTTCGAGTGCAGGGAGGTCAGAATCCAACAGCATCTACAGTCCTTTTCAGCCTCTGAATCAGATTTTTGCTCAGGTCCTTCAATTTCAGCCAGAAAATACCTGAAATCACAGAAAAACACACAAACTCATAGTAAAGTCCAAAAAAGTGATTTTTAACTAAAAACTAATAAAAATATAATAAAAACTAACTAAAAATTACTAAAAACATACTAAAAATAATGCCAGAAAGCGTATAAATTATCCGCTCATCAATACACGTGTAAGTATTAGATGGAGGTACTCGACACGGATTCGATCTCAAGGCCCTTCATTAAATCAACAAGTCCAATCGAACAAGGTACTCGAGTCAGGTAATCGAATAAATTATTTTGGATTGAGCAGTTATGGTAGTGGAGAAGTTAAAGGCTCCCATCGCACGAGAAGATCATACGAAACGTTTATAGCTAAGAGGCAGGAACGGTTACCAAGGAGTATGCATTCAAGGTTGTGATGTTGTAATTAATTGTAATTAATTGTTCGTTACCAAAAGTAGATTATAAATACTAGGAAGTCTTAGGGAATAGAGGTTGGAACTTTAACTCAGAAAAACACTCAAGCACACTCACATCCCAGGAAATTCCTGAGTCTGCGATCGAGTAACTTTTCTATATGGTTCCTTTCATATTTTCATTCTTTTAATTTATCTTTCTATAAACTTTATTTTTCAAGTAAATTTACCTTTCAACTATTCTTAATTTTCTTTGTCCAATTTACATTCCTGCATTTTAGACTTTCATGTCAAAGCCCTTTAACCCAGTCGAAAGCATTTTACTGCTTTCTTTCAATTTCAACCCAAACCTTTCCATTTTCAATATATTTCCTTTTCGAAAACTTTACTTTTTCATTTCCTTCCTTGACTTGTAAATTTTAATTTATTTTTATTCCCAATTCCCGTCTAATCGAGGACACTTTGATGCACTTTTAGAAAACAGGTACCTGCAAAGAGGAGTAGGTTTTGCTCCCAGACTACTAGATATCGAACCATCGTCGATTTGCTAAAAATTGACAAAACAAATTGGCACGCCCAGTGAGACAATTTTAAAAATTGAAGTGTGTCAAAGAAATATTTTTCAATGTCATTTGGTGGATGCGATTACAAAGTGGAAAGATAATTCTCATGGCTGATGAGTTATCGAATGTGAATGGTGGTTCATCCATCAATGATAGCATACCAGTGTCCATGCAACAGGCAGACGTGACTTCACGTTCGGAAGGTGCAATTTGAATTAAAGGTATAGCAGTTACGACTGTTCAAACTGGAAATATCGGATGTAACACTCGTCCACGTGGTACTTTGCCACCATACCAGCCTCCACTAACCGTTGGTTGGCCTCCTTATGGTTTTCCTCTTGGTTATACCCCACCAGTGGGTGGTTTTGTTCCACCTATTCAATTTGGAAATACAAGTGGAGTGAATAACACTCAAAACCCACAGCAGCATTCCAAGTATTCTCGAGATTATAATGTGCGCTCTACTTCAAATGTTGCTAATTTAATGGCAGTATATCGACAACAAGTACAGGAAAGTCATCATGACTTAGTCAATTTGTTGACTCAACAAATAACCACGATTCTAAACCCTATGATGGCTGATCACGAATCGAAATTTGAACGTCTTGCTAGACAAGTCGAACGAATTGCTCGAATTGTTGATTATGATGAGGGTGAAAGGCATAATGCCAGAGGAAATAATGAAGGATTCGGGAATGGACTTCAAAATGAAAAAATGTTTTTAATGGAGAAAATCCTCATATAGTTCCTTGTGGGGAAAACGCAGATGAAGTTCTAGCTAGGTTACGTGTTAATCATGGCGGTGAACGTTATCAGATCACCAGAATTGTGGAAGAAGTATTGAATTGAGTTGGTCTGAATGTTGGTTTTATGAATGGACCACACTTTGTTTCTGCTTTTTCCCAAGTTGTTCAAATGGAATAAGTGCCAAGAGGGGTAAAAAATCCAAAGATAGTCACAAAGTTTGTTGGGGAAGTTGAAGAATCAACCACTGAATATGTTGCTCGATATTTGGTTGTGATTGGGAACTTAGCCAATGATGAAAGTTTGAAAATGAAGTTTTTTTCTTCTTTGTTAACGAAGAATGCATTTACTTAGTTTTCGAATTTCAGACCAGATTCGATAACAACATGGAATCAGTTGGAAACTGCTTTTCACACTTAATTCTATCGACGGGAAATAAATGTAGTGGTTACTGATCTAGTGGCTCTGAAACATGAAGATGGTGAAACTGTTGATGATTATCTGATACATTTCAAGAACGCTAGGATTAGATGCTATGTATCGTTACCTGAGAGTGAGATAGTGAAAATAGCAACTATGGGGCTAGGATTTTATATGCACAGAAAACTACTTAAGGTGCATATCCCTGATTTAGCCCATTTGGCTGAAAAGGTTCGTCAGACCGAACTCATGAAAAAGGAGAAAGAGAAATATAAGAGTGAATAAAGATCGAAGAGTAAACCCTTCACTTGAAAATAAAAGGTTGCCTATGTGACTATGGAGTCTTTGAAGGAGGAAATCGATTTTGAAACAGATGTCAATTTGGCCGAACTTAAGAAAGCCCTCCGTATGTTTGTTCTCTACTAAAAAAACTTCCTAGTAATGAAAAGTCGAATGATTCAAAACTAAAAAGTGGAAAGAAATATAGTTTTGATATTTCAAAATCTGATCAGATTTTTGATGTGTTGCTGAAAGATAAACAATTAATTATGCCTGAGGGTAGAACTTTACTTTCGGTGAAAGATTTAAAAGGGAAACCTTATTGCAAGTTTCACCAAGCAACAAGTCATTCGACTAACAGTTGTGTTCGTTTCAGGAACTTAATTCAGGAAGTAATAATGGAAGGAAGGTTAAAATTCTATGATGGCAAGAAGGAGATGAAGGTTGATGTCGATCCCTTCAATGTTGATGCCAGCTTTATTGAACCATGCTTTGGAGTAAACATGGTTGGCATGTCCTATGACTTTGATGTGGTTCTTGACGATTTTGAGTCACAAGTGCGATCGGAGTATCCCCAGGCGGGGTATGGTTTGTTGGATTTTCTGGTTCAGTAAAAAATTAAAGACTGGGACGTATCTCTGTGTCCAAGGTGTAATGCTATTTTTGATGCCAAAGCAGCGGCAATTTTTGAAAAGGATAGAATGAAAAAAGAATTGGCTCATAGAGAAGAGCAGGCACGCCTTTCGGCATTTTGAAGTTCAGGGTTCTAAGACCCCTTCAGCAAAGTACTACTACCCCTTTAAGCCGATCTCAGGCTATTGGTGTTTAGTGGATTCGAAATTGCCAGGAGTTCTAGAAAAAAGGATCCTTTGTATTGACGTAACCCACAATGGGGACATCTAGGACCTCCTCGAAATCAATATCCTTATTATCGTGGTCGAGCGAGAGGGTATCCGAGAGGCAGAGGAGGCAGAAAAAATTTCAATCAGAATAAAAAGCCTCAGGTGGAGGTAAGCAAGGGGGCAACGCTCTCTGTGCATTCTCGAATTGTCTTGCCTTCTGATGGAGAGACTTGTCCAAAAGGAATTACGTCTCCTGCGAAGATGGAAAAAGGCAAGGCAATAGCCCAATCTTTAGGAGTCCACAAAGACAAAGAGGTTGATGTTGATGAAGAATATTTTGAAGAAGGGGATGATGACATGATTGGAACGATTTCGATCATTCCAATAGAGTATCTGGGTGAATATGAAGGTGACCCAAAGGTAGATTATGACATAGAGGATGAGGAAGCTTTTTCCTTCATTCAAATTGAGGATGAGCCAGGGTGTTTCCTTCGGCCTAGTGAAAAACAGATGTTTCATCTCCGCCCACTACATATAACCACCACTTTGAGTGGGATTAAGGTAAACAAAGTCTTGATCGATGGTGGGGCAGCGATCAGCCTTTTGCCTGAGAGGATGTTAATGAAAGTGGGAAAGTATCCTGATGATTTGGTCCCTACAAATATTGCTGTGACGGACTTTAGTGGGACTTTGACTCCAGCAAAAGGGTTGGTCACTTTGACTGTAAAGGTTGGTTCATCTGAATGAAACACTGTGTTCATGATGGTTCCATCAAAGGGCAGTTATAACGCTTTATTGGGGCGAAACTGGATCCATGGTGTGGGGGCAGTACCTTCTACTGTGCATCAGAGTGTTCTTCTGTGGACGAAGGATGGAAAGCTTGAAATCGTCAAGGCATATTTGAATTTATATGTCGAACAATTGCATGTCGATTTTAAAATGTACAATCCTAAGCTAAAACCTCTGAATGTTGACCGAACACTGAATTCTTATATTTGTGAAGGTTGTTACTTGTCCTCGGAGGGCTTGTCGGTGAAGTTGCATTATCCGGAGTTGGGATTTGCTCCAACTGGTTGGGATTGTTTGTCTTGAAGATCCTTTGAAGATTGCTCTATGGACTGGATTGAGGAAGTTTCCGATTACCTGGTAACTTTCCATAATTATTTAAATAATTTTCTTTCTGTAAAGAATAAAGATGATTCTTCTGATGAAGTAGAATCACATAGGGTTAGTAGTATTTCTAATTATAACTATATTGACTCGATGTCTTCAATAGAGTTTAGTCATAGTTTTTCTGCTTCATGTAATGAAAGTAATTATGCAAGCCAAACTGCCGATTTGATAGCAGAGGCTCATTGTGTAGAAAATCAAAGTGATGTTAATCTGATGAATGATTAAGTTCCTTTTATTTCTAATGACATTATTGATTTCACTTTTGATTACATCTATGATTTAGAACCGTTAGGTTTTGAAAAATATTCAGTAAATGATGATGATCATTATAAAGGGTTTGAATCTCAAGATCCCTTAGAAGAAATCAATTTAAGGACTCTTGATGATGTTCGAATTACGTACATTTGTAAAGATCTTATTGATCCTTTTCGGACTGAACTCTTTAATCTTTTACATGAATTTAAGGATTGTTTTGCTTGGGATTATCATGAGATGCCTAATAAACCATTATTTTATGATTTATATTGTGTTTAATTATGTGGTTTTATCAAGTCTTCACCCACTTATTCATATGATTTGCATGTATTTATAATTCCTTCCTGAAAATGTTCTATGAATGAAAAAACTTGCTTCCTAAAGATCTTTTAATTGTATATTTTTAGTCTCCTTTATACCATTCGATGCCGTGATCTATGTGTTAAGTGTTTCAGGCTTCATAGGGCAGGAATGGCTTAGAGAATGGAGAGGAAGCTTGCAAAAATGGAAGGAACACAAGAAGTTGAGGAGATGACCAGCGAGAAGTGACGCGGGCGCATGGCTCACGCGACTGCGCAAGATGGAGGAAATCACAGTGATGCGCTTGCGTGCTTGACGTGATCGCGTGGATTGGAAGCTGCACGAGTGACGCGAATGCGTGGACGACGCGTATGCGTGACATGGAAAACGCTCAGTGACGCGAACGCGTGGATGATGTGGTCGCGTGACGTGCGCAATCTACAGAATTACAAAAGTCGCTGGAATAGATTTTGGGCCGCATTTTAATCCATTTTTCAGCCCAGAAATGCAGATTAAAGCCAGGGAACATGCAGAGACAAGAGACAACATTCATTCTGCATAATTTTTAGTTTGGAGATCTGATTTTACTCCTCGTCTAGGTTTTCTCTCTACACATTCATAGTATTTAGGATTTGGTTTTTATTGCTTTTTGGATTGGGATATTGAGAAGAGTTATTACCTCCGCAAGACTTCATCACTCTAGTTTGTTCTCTTTACTTTTTGCTTACTCTTTCATATCCTTTATTTGTTCAGAGTAAAAATTGGATTATT
The DNA here is from genome assembly GCF_003086295.3 of Arachis hypogaea. Classification (NCBI taxonomy): domain Eukaryota; kingdom Viridiplantae; phylum Streptophyta; class Magnoliopsida; order Fabales; family Fabaceae; genus Arachis; species Arachis hypogaea. The sequence goes on from NC_092039.1 coordinate 38,970,841, forward strand.
TTTAGAATTTATTAATACAAGAACCATTTTTATTTTTAATTGATCTTTTTTATTATTGTCTATCATGTCTTTCTTTATTCCTTATTTTTATTTTGTGAAATTTACATTCATGATGAGCGAGTAGTTCTCTAACTTGATTGGGAGTTGATTGAAAGGAGACCCTCGAGTTGGAATGCTCAAGAGTAAAATTGTAATTGAGTTTATTGTTGGATGGCTCTCTAGTCAGTAACACTAATCCTTCCCAAGGGAGATGATTAGGACTTGTGAATAGAAGTAGACTTTCAACTTACTTGACTTTCCTTTACCTAGTAAAGGATAACTAAGTAGAACAACCTTCAATTATCAATTGATCTTGGGAAAACTCCAACAAAGATAGAACTTCCGATTAATCTACTCCCGGTCAAGATTCTTATTTAAATTACATCAATTCTGTGATTTAATTTTCTGTTTATCCAACTCAAAACCATTTCCGAAAATCTCTGATTAATAAGATAGCACTTCTTCCTGCAACTCGTTGGGAGACGACCTGGGATTCATACTCCCAGTATTTTAATTCTAATTTTGTGACAACCCTTCTAAATTGATAAGTGGATTTTTGTTGGTTAAGAACTGTACTTACAACGTATCACTCATATTAATTTCTTAATCTGCCAATTTCTGCCACGTCAATTTTTGGCGCCGTTGCCGGGGAGTTACAATAGTGTGCTAATTTATTGATTGGAATTTATTTATTTGTATTTTATTTTGTTTTTGTTATCATGAGCTATATGTCTCTTCCGCTGAATGACTCGTTCATTGCCTGATTCGAGCTTAGCCGTTTTTGATCCCGAAATTGAAAGAACTATTTCACGTATTAGGCGAGCTCGACGTCGACTAGCCTCTGAGGGCAGTGAAGTAATTAACGTCAATTCACCAATCTCATCTGAGGGCGAATTTGAACTGCCATTTGAGGAAGAAACAAGCTCCTCTACTACTTATTCAGTTAATTCACGTGCAGATAACATGGCAGCACCTAGAAAAGTTACTATCCAGGAAGCTGGAACCCCAAATTTCACACTGCAGCTGTATCAAGCGCATCACCCAGCGGTGGCTATAGATTTTGAAATAAAGACTGCACTACTCAACTTGATGCCCAAGTTTCATGGCTTACCTGCTCAAGAGCCTATCAAGCACCTCAGAGATTTTCAGACAGTTTGTTCTACTGTTAAGCGTGATGGTGCTGATGAAACTTCTATTCTGTTAAAAGCTTTCCCGTTCTCTCTTGAGGGAAAGGCAAGAGAGTGGTACTACACTCAACCCGGAGCAACTATTTCTAACTGGGATACGCTTAGAAGAGAATTTTTGGAAAAATTCTTTCCAGCTGAAGTTACCGATAAATTGTGAAAAGACATTTCCATGATTGTTCAAGATGAATCCGAGACTCTCTACAAATATTGGTAGCACTTCAATAATCTTCTGGAAGCATGTCCCCACCATATGATTGACAAGATAGTGTTGCTCGGCTACTTCACACAGGGTATGAAGTCTCAAGATAAGACCACATTGGAAGGTGCTAGCAATGGGTCTATGAAAAAGTATAAGACTACTGATGAGGCATGGCAATTGATCAGCAATTTAGCTGAGTCTACTAGGAATCATAGACAGAAACAAAGCCGGTCCAGAGCTATTGCAGAGGTATCCTCTAGCAAAGAGACTACTACTCTAACTCAGAGTATATGTGAAATGACCAACTTACTGAAGCAGATGCAATTAAGTCAACAACAAGCTCAGCAAGCTCAGCCTTCTCCACCACAGCAAAGCCAACAGTTGGTTTCACAAAGAGTATGTGGGATCTGTGCTGATTATAGTCATTATACTGATGAATGCTCGCAGCTCTAGTAGGAAGATAACACTGTAGCAGCTACTCATAACTTCTACGACCGCCCCAATCAAGGGTACAATCAAGGTGATAGCTACAACCAGGGTTGGCAGGACAATTCCAACCAAGGGTGGAGAGATAATTCTAACCAGGGTTGGAGGGACAATCATAACAGAGGAGGCAGAGATAACAATGGAAACCAAAGGTGGAATAACAATAACAACACTAGACAGTAGAATCAGAATCAAGCCTACAGAGCACCTCATCTAAGGCAGCCTCAAGCATATCAGCAGACCCCTCAGCTCACTTATCCCTCTTCATCTTCTAATGATGAGTTATTATACTCTATTGATCAAAGACAGCAGGCCATGGAAAACAACCTTACTTCTACATTAAATGGTCTGAACTCTACCTTGCAGGCTCTTGTCTCACATATTGGATCACTAAATAACTCCACCAATCAACCTTCGAGCTCCAGTGGACTTCCTTCTCAACCCTTACCTAATCCCAAGGGTGGCATCCATGCCATCACTCTGAGATCCGGAACCACATTGCAGGAGAGGCACCAAGAGGAGCCAAGTCCACCAGAACACACCCAAGCTGAAGATGCAGTAGAAGTGGAAAATGCTGAAGAGGAAGAGGACATACAGGACATAGTTGAAGAAGAGGAAACCCAACCACAGAGTGATACTGCAAAGGATGCTGAAGCTGCAGATAACGCCCGTCCTGTCCCCTTTCCACAACTCACAAGGAAGCCCAGGAAGCAGATGGAATTTGACCCCAAAATGGTAGAAATATTCAAAAGGTTGAGGTAATTGTTCCCCTTTTTTATGTCATTCAACAGGTACCTAAATATGTGAAGTTTCTAAAGGATTTATGTATACATAAGGATAAAATTAATAAATTAGAAACTATTCCTTTAGGTAGTTCTATCTCTGTTTTAATAGGAGGTATACCTAAAAAATGTAGTGATCCAGGTCCATGTATGGTCAACTGTACTGTTGGAGGTGTGATATTTTTTGACTGCATGTGTGATCTAGGAGCGTGTGTTAGTATAATGTCTTTATCTATATTTAATGCTTTAAGGCTCCCTCCTTAAAAAGGTCAGCAGCTCATTTTGTGTTGGCAGATAAGAGCATTATTACAGTGATTGGAATTACTGAAGATGTATTGGTGAGCATCAAGGAGCTCACATTTCCCATTGATTTCTATATCCTGGAAATGCCCCCTAATTACTCTGGGAGGCCATCATCAATCCTGCTTGCAAGACCATTCCTGAAGACTTCAAAGTTCAAGCTGGACGCATTTTCAGGAACTTATTCTTTTGAAATAGATGGCAGAATAGTGAAATTCAGTTTAAATGAAGTAATGAAACATCCTCCAGAAGATCATTCTATCTCCCAGTGTGACATCATTGATGAAACCATAGCTGAAGTTCACCAGGAAGAATTAGGAGAGAAGTACATAGGGCAAGGTCCAAGTGTGGGGACATTTTCAGAGGATAATGAGAGCACTTCACCACTATCACCAGCCCCAGATGACCCAGAGCCAAGCCATGAGCAGAAAATGGAATTAAAGCCCCTTCCTCCATATCTCAAGTATGCTTACCTTGAGGACAGGCAAAAGTTTCCAATTATTATTGCAAGGGAGCTCACTTCCCAACAAGAAGAACAACTGCTTAGTGTATTAAGGACGCATAAGAAAACAATTGGATGGAGCTTAGTGGATATAATAGGCATCAGCCCTCAAGTTTGTGAACATAGAATATTCTTAGAAGAAGGAGCAAAGCCTGTCCGTCAACCTCAGAGAAGATTGAATCCAACCATCTTAGAAGTTGTCAAGAAGAAAGTAACCAGACTACTTGAAGCAGATATCATTTACCCCATTTCAGATAGCGAATAGGTCAGTCCAGTACAAGTGGTGCCCAAGAAATCTGGAGTCACAACTGTAAGAAATGAGCAAGGAGAGCTTCTGACAACTAGAGTGCAGAATTCATGGAGAGTTTGCATTGACTATAGGCGTCTCAACCAAGCAACTCGCAAGGATCATTACCCCTTGCCATTCATTGATTAGATGCTTGATCGCCTGTCAGGTAAATCTCATTACTGCTTTTTAGATGGTTATACAGGTTATTTTCAGATCCATATAGCTCCTGAAGATTAGGAAAAGACTACTTTTACATGTCCTTTTGGGACTTATGCTTATAAGAGAATGCCCTTTGGCTTATGCAATGCACCAGCTACTTTCCAAAGGTGCATGATGAGTCTTTTCTCTGATCTCATTGAGACCTGTATGGAAGTTTTTATGGATGACTTTAGCGTATATGGTTATTCATTTAGCCTTTGCTTGGATAGTTTATCTAGAGTATTGGACATGTGTGTTAGTTCAAACCTTGTTTTAAATTTTGAAAAGTGTCATTTTATGGTGAAACAAGGCATTGTTCTAGGACATGTTATTTTTTATGCTGGTATCTCTGTGGACCCAGCAAAGGTGGATGTTATTTCTGGTTTACCTTACCCCTCCTCCATAAGGGAAGTCCGTTCGTTCCTTGGCCATGTAGGTTTTTATAGGAGATTCATTAAGGACTTCAGTAAGGTAGCACTACCCTTATCCAGACTACTGTAGAAAGACATCGAGTTCGAGTTCAGTGAAGATTGTGAGCAAGCTTTTAATAAGCTAAAGACTGCCCTGACTCAAGCTCCAACTGTGAGAGGACCAGACTGGAGCCAGCCATTTGAAATCATGTGTGATGCTTTCAATCATGCAGTAGGAGCAGCACTGGCTCCGCGTGAAGGTAAGGACCCTTTCGTAATCGCTTACGCGTCTAAGACTTTAGACGCTGCGCAGTCTAATTACACTACTACTGAAAAAGAGCTCTTAGCTATTGTGTTCGCTCTGGATAAATTCCTAGCCTATTTACTTGGTACTAAAGTAGTAGTGTACTCAGACCACGCAGCTCTAAAGTATTTATTAGCTAAAAAGGAGTCCAAACCAAGGCTCATACATTGGATACTGCTACTACAAGAATTTGATTTAGAAATTAAGGATAGGAGTGGTAACCAGAATCTAGTGGCAGACCACTTGAGTCGCCTTTAGCTCATTAAGGATGCATCCACTCCTATAAACGATGATTTCCCATTTGACAACTTACAAGCAGTATCTGAAGTAGTCACTTGGTATGCGCCTATAGCTAATTATCTAGTCAGCCACACTTTTCCCCCAAACTTTACTAAGTTTCAAAGAGACAAGCTGAAAAGTGAGTCCAAATATTATATATGGGATGATACATATTTATGGAGGTGTGTGCTGACTAGGTAATTAGACGATGTGTTTCTCAATCAGAATTCTAGTCCATTTTAGAGGCTTGCCACTCATCTGAGAGTGGAGGACATTTTGGCCCTCAAAGAACAGCTAGAAAAATTCTAGACTGTGGATTTTGGTGGCATAGTCTTTTTAAAGACGCTGCTAAATTTTGTAAATCTTGTTCCCCATGCCAAAGGTTTGGTAATATATCCAAGAGGGACAAGATGCCTCAATAGATTATGCTCTTTTGTGAAATTTTTTATGTTTGGGGCACTGACTTCATGGGTCCATTTCCAAATTCTAATGGTTACCTTTATATATTGTTAGCTGTGGATTATGTTTCTAAATGGGTGGAAGAAATTTCTACCCGCACTGATGATGCTAACACTGTTGTTTCTTTTGTTAGAAACCATATTATTTGTCGCTTTGGATCACCACGAGCAATCGTGAGCGATCAAGGCACTCACTTTTGTAACAGGAGACTAACAGGATTACTGAAGAGGCATGTGATGATTCATAAAGTGGCAACAGCCTACTATCCCTAGACTAATGGGCAATCGAGGTGTCTAACAGAGAGGTAAAGCGTATATTGCAGAAGATAGTCAAACCTCATAGAATAGACTGGAGCACCAGACTACAAGATGCACTCTGGGCATACAGAACGGCATACAAGACACTAATTGGGATGAGTCCCTTCTGCCTAGTTTATGGAAAAGTCTGTCACCTCTTAGTTGAGGTGGAACACAAGGCCTTCTGGGTGGTGAAGGAGTGCAACATGGACTATGAGAAGGCTGGAGCTAAAAGGAAGTTACAACTGCAGGAATTAGAAAGCCTTCGCCTAGAAGCTTATGAGAACTCCAGGCTTTACAAGGAAAAGATTAAGGATGTGCATGATAAGCACATCAAGAGAAGAGAGTTCCAACCTGGGGACTTAGTCCTCCTTTACAACTCCATATTGAGGCTCATGCCAGGCAAGTTGAGATCAAGATGGGGTGGTCCTTATATAGTAGAAAAGGCTTAACCATACGGAGTTTTCTACCTGAGTCATCCTTCAAGCTCTGAATTTATCAAAGTCAATGGACATCGTTTAAAGCTATATCATGGTGAAAAGATGAAGAAAAAGAAGGAGTTAGAGATCTTTGACGTTAAGATTTTTGCTAGTAAAGAATTTTGTAAAAATATAGTCGCGTTGTGAGTATAGATTCTAAACTAATAGAAAATCCCTTCGTACAAACGTTTTGGTTGTCACAAGTAACAAACCCTTGATAAAATTGATAACCGAAGTATTTAAACCTCGGGTCGTCTTCTCAAGGAATTGCAGGGAGGTGTTCCTATTATTGGTTATGCAAAGGTATATTTTGGGGTTTTAAAAAGGGTTGAACAAGTAATTTAATTGACAAGAAAAATAAATAAATAACTATAAAATAAACTCTTGGCAAGATATGAGAAATTGGAAGTCCTATCCTAGTTATCCTTATCAGGTGTGATGAGAATTGGGTTTTAATCCCACTTAGTTAACCTTTACTAAAGCAAAGGAAAGTCAAGTGGACTAATTAGTTTGATCTTCAAGTCCTAGTCAATCCCTGTGGGAGGACTAGCTTTAGAGTGATCTAGATCAATTAGAATCTGCCAATTTCAACCACTGCTGAGTTTGACAACTCAAGAGTTACCAATTAATCAACCAAGCCAAAAGGGAATAAAATCTACTTGAATGAAAATAATTTGGATAAAGCCCAAGCATCAATAACATAAATTAGAGAAAACAATCATAAGTCTGAAATACCTCAGATTATATTAATAAAGAAAATCATAACATGAATATCATTAAACAAATAAAAGAGAAAATAAATAAATAAGAACATTGAACCTGAGATGAAGAAGAAATATTCCTAATTTCTAAAAAAATCCTAATCCTAATCCTAAGAGAGAGGAGAGAACCTCTCTCTCTCTAAAAACTACATCTAAATTATGAAAAGTGTGAATTATGAAAGCATGTTTTTTGAATGAATGCATTCCCCCACTTTATAACATCTGATCTGCACTTTCTGAACTTGGATCTGGGCCAAAAGGGACCCAGAAATCACTGAGGATGATATCTGCACATTCTGTAGATTGCGCACGTCACGCGTCTGCGTGGGTCACGCGGTCGCGTCATCTGGAGTGTTGCCCTTCCACGTGGTTGCGTCAGTCATGCGCCCGCGTCAGTTGTGTTTCACAGGTTACGTGTTTGCCTCATCCATGCGCTTGCGTTGATTCTCTTTTGCGCGAACCACGCGTTCGCGTCGTCCATGCGGACGCGTCACTGCCAGTTTCTCCAAGGACTCCAATTTGTGCTTTCCTTCCATTTTGTATGTTTCCTTTCCATCCTTTAAGCCATTCCCGTCTTAGAAGCTCTGCAACTACTCAACACACAAATCATGGCATCGAATGGTAACAAAGGTAATTAAAATAGTTACTTTTAAAGCATAGAAAACATGTATTTCACATATATCACATAATAAGGAAGGGAAAATAAAACCATGCAATTTACATGAATAAGTGGGTGAAGAGTTGAATAAACCACTTAAATTGAGCACAATATATATCATAAAATATGGGTTTATCAACCTCCCACACTTAAACAATAGCATGTCCTCATGCTATATCCAAGATAAAGAGTAAGGTAAAGTGGCGGAATCTCATGCAATGCAATGCAACCTATATATGAATGCAACTATATGCTAAAATGATTCTACCTACTTGGTGAAAAAGTAAATAAATCTTTCAAGAACAAGTATGAACTGGATTTCACTAATTCCAATCACAAAATAAAGTACAAATAACTTGCAAGAAGAAGATAGCTCATGAAAGCAGGGAACATAGAAATAAGCACTGAACCCTTACTGGTAGTGTATATCATTCTAACTCTCAAGTGTCTAGGGTCAATTCTCTCAATTCTCTACTAATCTTGCTTTCTATAGCTTGCTTTTCATCTAACAACCAACAAAAATTTAATGCACCAATACACAAATCAAGAGGTCTTTTAAGGGTTGTAATGGGGTTAGGGTCAAGGTAGGATTGTATTTGGCCAAGTGGATTAAAATCTGAATCCTTAATTAACATAAACTTTTCCCACCTAACTTAAGACAATCCATATAATCACAATACAAGATCTAAGTTCCCATTAACTATGTTTTCCACATATTCATGCATCCTAAATTTGAGTTCAGTACATATGCATTGATATCAACACTTACTTTGGGGCATTTTGTCCCCTTTTATTATTTGCTTTTTTTTCTTTTCTTTTTTTACTTTTTTTCTTTTTATTTTTCTATTCTTTTTTATTATTTTTATTTTATTTTTCTCAATACATATGATTAAAGTATTGAATGCAATAATATGTGCTTAACATTTTTCGCATTTTCAGAGAAAGTCTAACATACTCAATTCCCAAGCCAAACGTTTCCAAACCCACTTTCCCCATACTTAATTCATGAGCACTTTCATTAGTCTAAACTAATCAAGGATTCAAATTAAGGACATTATTATTTTTCGCTTAGAGTTAATGTTGTGCTAAAGTAAAGAACAAAGGGGTAAAATGGCTCAACATTGGTTTGCAAAGGATAATGAAAGGTAAGGCCATATGGGTATGTAAGCTCAGTGAAACAAGGCCTCAATCATATAAGTGCATGCATACATCAAATAATGGAAATATAGAATCAAGCAAGACAAAGATCACAATTTTAGAGAGAAAAACACACACCAAAAATAAAATATTGGTTGATAGAATGCAACCAATCAAATAAGCTCAAAATCTCACTGGTTTTGTGTGTTCAAGCTTTAAACCATGTTCCAAAATAAAATTTCTTCAAACAAGTTTTTCAAAAAGATTAAATTCAAATTAGTGAAATACTCTAAAAAGTTTTCTTGAAAAAGAAAATATTACTTCAACCAAGTAGTAACTAAATATGCAATCAAACATGCAAATGCAACAACTAACAAGGAAAATAATGGTGTTGGAAAGAAGAAAATAGCTAACCCATGGAGATCGGTATCGACCTCCCCACACTTAAAGATTGCACCGTCCTCGGTGCATGCTGAGATGTGCGGGTGGACGGGCTGCTACAACTGACGCTTTTCTCCAGAGATTGTGCAGGTGGACTTGTTTGTCTCTCCCATGTAAGTGTCTTCTGTTTCCCTTCCTTGGTGGCCATCCTGAAAGAAGAGGGACAGAAGAAAATTAACCCAAAAATAAAGATAGAAAATAAATAAAATATGGGTGTTAATGCCAGATAATAAGGGTCCCAATTGCATGGTAGCTACAACATGCAAGTGAGAAAATAGTAGAAGTACATGGCAGTTCAAGAGTGCAAAAATTTGCAACGATGGGGAAGAGAGTGCAAGACAATATAAATTAATGTCAATGCAAATTAATACAAATATCATAAAAGATTAGCATTGACTTAAATAATATTACCCAACAGTGTAAAACAAGTCATTGAGCACCAAAATAATACCAGAAAAGGCACAACAGTTGAATATGAACAAGTGACACCAATGGAAAAATAATAAATTTAGAAACAAAAAAAGAAAAATATGCACAAAATTAAAATGCAATGAATGAAATATGCAAATAAATTAAGTAAAATAAAATGAAAGATAAGAAGAATGGGAAGGGAAAGAAATAAAGTAAGAAAGAAAGAAGAAAAAAGAAAAGATAGAAGAGATTAGGATTAGAAAAGAAAAGACAAGATAATTGGCGCTGATCTGGATAAGTTGTGCAGCGCAGGCGACGCGAGCGCGTGGGGAACGCAGTCGCATGGATAGCGCTTCGATGAAGTGACGCGAACGCGTGGGTCACGCGAACGCGTGACTCGATTTGTGCTGGTGGCGCGAGTGTAGCCTCACGTTCGCACAACTCTCTATTTAAATGCATGTTGCCAAAAATCTGGGTGACGCGGTCGCATAGGGGACGCGATCGTGAGAATGGCCTATTTTGAAAAATGACGCGAACGCGTGGGGCACGCGTTTGCGTGGTAGGGCTTGTGCTTCTAGCACGAGTCCAGCCACGTTCCAGCTCAACTTTCGGCCATACACCCTTTTTACGTTGATTTTGAGGCACGCGTTCGCGTGGGTGACGCGGACGCGTGGGAGGCATTTTTCCCACATCACACAGACGCGTCAGTGACGCGGTCACGTGGACCAATTAGTGCCAAAGGCACGCCTCCAGCTACGCTTTCGCGTGATTCTCTGTTCACTTTGCTTTTCTTCCCAACGCACATATGACGCGGACACGTTAGCGACGCGTGCGATTTTTTTTATGCAGTATGTAGAATGCAAAATGCAATGAATGTCATGCAAAAATTTCAGGTTCAAACAAAATTCAAAAACAAAGCAAAATGGAAAGGGAACGATCATACCACGGTGGGTTGTCTCCCACCTAGCACTTTTAGTTAAAGTCCTTAAGTTGGACATTTAGTGAGCTTCCTGTTATGGTGGCTTGTGCTTGTATTCATCCAAAAATCTTCACCATTGTTTGGAATGCCAACAGCCACCGGGGTCCCAAATCAGGCGCAGAAGGCCTTCGAGCAAGCTAAAGCAATTGACAAGGCCCCAAAAGTATTGATTTCTAGATCGAATTCCAGGGTCCCAAACCTTGCTTTTGCACCCGTCTTCTTGTTGATCATTAGTGTTCCAACCGGGTGGCAAGCAATCTGAATTCTCACTAAAGTGGCCAAACAGCTTCCTAGACCCATTCAGTTGAGCTCTACACCAACCTTTGCATTTAAACTCAAAGCTTCCAACCATAATGAACCTTGCAGGATAATTCTTACCACTGACCATCTCCCTCTTACTCTTAATGCCACAAAGAGCTCTAAGTTGACCATCTGTCTCAAGTAAAGCATATTCAAGTGAGCTAATTAAGCTTAGAGATGAGAGATTTACCCACTTGAATGAAGGAATGGACGGTGATGGCTTTCGGGGAGAGGTATCCAACAACTTTGGCAAGGTGATTTCCAGCTCTATTCCCTTGGGCTCTTCTTTGACAACTTCCACCTCCTTGCAAGCTTCTTCAATATCAACCTCTTCCTCTTGGTAGCTTTTCTCTAATTTGATCTCTTCTTCACTGCTCACCAAGGGCTGGGAGGTCGTGCTTCTTCTTTCTTAGTATCCACCTCTTGATCAACCTCTTCCAAGTCTTCAACCATGACATGCCTTGGAGGTTGTACACCCTCCTCAACATTAATTTAAAGCATCTTGGAAGGAGGCTTTATGAATGGACTTTTCAATGGAGGTTCAGCATCTCCTAAGTCTTCAACCAACTTTTCTTCTTTTACAATGACAGTGTTCACTACTTGTTCCAGTACGAAGTTATGCTCTATACTATCCACTGGAGTTTCTAGTGTCTTCTTCGTGCTGCGTTCTTCATTAGATTCTCCACATGAAGCCATGGGAGTCTGTTGAGTGTCTGAATGTCTGGAAGATAATCGATTTATTGCTTGCTCCAGTTGATGAAGGGTTGCATTAAATTGGTCTATTGATTCTTTGAAGCGAACCTGTGATTCTTGGCTTGATGGATATGGACATGGTGCATATGGAGGTGGTGGTCCTTGGGAGTAACTAGGTTGGAATTGAGGTAGTTTTATATATGGTTCATATGGTGGTTGGTGTGGTGGATAAGTGTTAGGGTCATATGGGGGTGTTCGGTGGTAAGGGGCTTGTGAGTCTGGTGGTTCAAAATTATATTGAGGAGGAGGGGGTTCATGGGCATATGGTGGGTCTTGTTGGTAACTACAAGGGGGTCCATCATATCTATTATCTTGGTATGCATTGTAGAATGGTCTTTGTCCATGATATCCTGGAAGGTGTTGTTGCCTAAAAGGTTGATCAGATCCTCTTGGCTCCGTCCATCTTTGATTGCTTTGACCTTGATGCATATTCCTGTTATAGCTTTCTCTTCCTGCAACATAGTTGTAACCAGACTCATAGCCAAAAGGGTGAGAGTTCATAGTAGTAGGAGAAACTAGAAACAAAAACTAACAAAGAAAATATTTTGAAAAAGATATGATTTTTGAAAAAGATAGGATAAGATTTTGAAAAAGATATGATTTTTTTTTTGAAAAAGATTTGAAATTTTATTTTGAAATAAGATAAGATAAGATAAAAATTTTAAAATAAAAATATGAAATATTTTTTTTGAAAAATATTTACAATAACCAATAATAAGGCACACGTTTGCAATTCCCCGGCAACGGCGCCATTTTGACGTTAGGATTTTTGCTAGTAAAGAATTTTGTAAAAATATAGTCACGTTGTGAGTATAGATTCTAAACTAATAGAAAATCCCTTTGTACAAACATTTTGGTTGTCACAAGTAACAAACCCCTGATAAAATTGATAACCGAAGTATTTAAACCTCGGGTCGTCTTCTCAAGGAATTGTAGGGGGTTGTTCCTATTATTGGTTATGCAAAGGTATATTTTGGGGTTTTAAAAAGGGTTGAACAAGTAATTTAATTGACAAGAAAAATAAATAAATAACTATAAAATAAACTCTTGGCAAGATATGAGAAATTGGAAGTCCTATCCTAGTTATCCTTATCAGGTGTGATGAGAATTGGGTTTTAATCCCACTTAGTTAACCTTTACTAAAGCAAAGGAAAGTCAAGTGGACTAATTAGTTTGATCCTCAAGTCCTAGTCAATCCATGTTGGAGGACTAGCTTTAGAGCGATCTAGATCAATTAGAATCTGCCAATTTCAACCACTGCTAAGTTTGACAACTCAAGAGTTACCAATTAATCAACCAAGCCAAAAGGGAATAAAATCTACTTGAATGAAAATAATTTGGATAAAGCCCAAGCATCAATAACATAAATTAGAGAAAACAATCATAAGTCTGAAATACCTCAGATTATATTAATTAAGAAAATCATAACATGAATATCATTAAACAAATAAAAGAGAAAATAAATAAATAAGAACATTGAACCTGAGATGAAGAAGAAATATTCCTAATTTCTAAAACATCCTAATCATAATCCTAAGAGAGAGGAGAGAACCTCTCTCTCAAAAAACTACATCTAAATTATGAAAAGTGTGAATTATGAAAGCATGTTTTTTGAATGAATGCATTCCCCCACTTTATAACCTATAATCTGTGCTTTCTGAACTTGGATCTGGGCCAAAAGGGACCCAGAAATCACTGAGGATGATATCTGCACATTCTGCAGATTGCGCACGTCACATGTCCGCGTGGGTCACGCGGTCGCGTCATCTGGAGTGTTGCCCTTCCACGCGGTTGCGTCAGTCATGCGCCCGCGTCAGTTGTGTTTCGCAGGTTACGCGTTTGCCTCATCCATGCGCTCGCGTCGATTCTCTTTTGCGCGAACCACGCGTTCGCGTCGTCCATGCGGATGCGTCACTGCCAGTTTCTCCAAGGACTCCAATTTGTGCTTTCCTTCCATTTTGTATGTTTTCTTTCCATCCTTTAAGCCATTCCTGCCTTAGAAGCTCTGCAACTACTCAACACACAAATCACGGCATCGAATGGTAACAAAGGGTAATTAAAATAGTTACTTTTAAAGCATAGAAAACATGTATTTCACATATATCACACAATAAGGAAGGGAAAATAAAACCATGCAATTTACATGAATAAGTGGGTGAAGAGTTGAATAAACCACTTAAATTGAGCATAATATATATCATAAAATATGGGTTTATCAATCTTCCTCTTGGAAGATCCACCCACAGCAGAAGACTGAGCTAGTGGAGCGTCCAACTTAAGGACGTTAAAGCAAAGTGCTGGGTGGGAGACAACCCACCATGGTATGATCGTCCCTTTCTCTTTCCTTTATTACCTTATTCAATTACTCTTCTCAGTACTACTGCCTATATTTTGCACCTCATTTGTATATTGCATAAAAAAACACGCACGCGACGTAACAGCGTCGCCGACGCGTTCGCATCATAGGTGCGTTGGGAAGAAAATAAATGAACAGAGAGTCACGCGAAAGTGTGGCTGGAGGCGTGCCTTTGGCACAAATGGATCCACGCGACCGCGTGGATGACGCAATCGCGTCATTAGTAAAATGGCCTCCCCACGCGTCCGTGTCAACCACGCAAACATGTGGCCCTGCAATTCGACGTAAAGAGGGTGTATGGCAGTAAGTTGAGCTGGAGTTGGGATGAACTCGTACTAGACACACAAGCCCTACCACGCGTACGCGTGCCCCACGCTTCTGTGCCATTTTCAAAAGTTTGCCAATCCACGCGATCGCGTCAACCACGCGAACGCGTCACCTTATAATTTGGCAAATTAAATTTCAAACAGAGAGTTGTGCGAGCGCGAGGCTGCCCTCGCGCCACTAGCATAAATCATGTCACGCGTCCGCGTGACCGACGCGTCCGCGTCACCTCATTCAAGCGCTACCCGCGCGAACGCGTGACCCACGCGTCCGCATCGCATGCACCGCACAACTTATTCAAATCTGCCAGATTATCTTATCTTTTCTTTCCCAAATCCTTCTTCCCCCTTTCTTATTTCTTTCCCCCCTTCTTCCTTCTCCCTTCTTTCTCACCTTCTACTCCCTCTTTCTCACCACCATTTTTAAGGTTTCTCTTTTCTTCTTCCTTCTTCTATTCTTATTCTTATTTTTATGTTTTCTTTTTCTCTTTTTTTTTTCTTTTTACCTTCTTTATCTATGTTCTCTTCTTCTATCTTCTTCTTGTAATTGGTGTTGGATAGTTATTTTGGTCATTACTTTCTATACTTTGCTTATGGATTGTTGAGAAATTGTTTAACAATTATATATTATTTCTATAGGGTTGCTTGCATGTTCAATTTAATACTTTCCATACCTTATTTACCATGCATGCTAAGTGTTTGTGAAAAAGCCCGTATGGCATTGTGCAATACTTTCAGATTCTTTTATTCTACTACTCTAAATGCTTGCTTTTCACAAAACCCTTTTTATATTTTATTACTTTAATATAGTTGTTATTGCAAACAGATTTTTAGTTTGACAAACTTGGTAATCTAACTTGGACATTGAATGCTTGATCCATGCTGCCGGCATGCCAATAAACACCTTGCATTTAACTGTCATCATATGCACTTGCTATATTTCCATTGATGACTTTTCACATGTAGTCATGACCATGTGTTAACGTCATTCTTCTTTACTGTGCATTGATTACTGGTGCGTGGAAATTGTGATCATCAACAATGGCGCCAAAGACTTGGAGCTCTCAAACGTGAATCACACTTTGTCACAACTTCGCACAACTAACCAGCAAGTGCACTGGGTCGTCCAAGTAATACCTTACGTGAGTAAGGGTCGATCCCACGGAGATTGTTGGTATGAAGCAAGCTATGGTCATCTTGTAAATCTCAGTTAGGAGGATTCAAATGGTTATAATGGTTTTCAAAAATATAAAGATAAATAAAACATAAAATAAAGACAGAGATACTTATGTAAATCATTGGTGGGAGTTTCAGATAAGTGCATGGAGAGGCTTTTGTCCCTTCTGAATCTCTGCTTTCCTACTACCTTCTTTCAATCATTCTCACTCCTTTCCATGGCAAGCTGTATGTAGGGCATCACCGTTGTCAATGGCTACTTCCCATCCTCTCAGTGAAAATGGTCTAAATGCTCTGTCATAGCACGGCTAACCATCTATCGGTTCTCGATCATGTCATAATAGAATCAATTGATTCTTTTGCGTCTGTCACTACGCCCAATAATTGCGAGTTTGTAGCTCGTCACAGTCATTCAATCCTTGAATCCTACTTGAAATACCACAGACAAGGTTTAGACTTTCCGGATTCTCAAGAATGGCAGCCAATAATTCTAGCTTATACCACGAAGATTCTGATTAAGGAATCCAAGAGATATTCATTCAACCTTAGGTATAACGGAGGTGGTTGTGAGGCACACGTTCATAAGGACGGATGATGATGAGTGTCACGGATCATCAGATCCATTAGGTTGAAGTACGAATGATATCTTAGAACAAGAATAAGCTTGAATTGAATAGAAGAATAATAGTAATTGCATTAATTCTTGAGGTACCCCAGAGCTCCACACCTTAATCTATGGTGTGTAGAAACTCCACCGTTGAAAATACATAAGTGATGGATAATATATTAAAACTGAGACCAAAGATGTCTAATACAATAGTAAAATGTCCTATTTATACTAGACTAGTTACTAGGGTTTACAGAAATAAGTCTAAATGCAGAAATCCACTTCCGGGCCCACTTTGGTGTGTGCTTGGGCTGAGCTTGAGCTTTATACGTGCAGAGGCTTCTCTTGGGGTTAAACGCCAAGTTGCAACGCCTGTTTGGCGTTTAACTCTGGTTTGTGACGTGTTTCTGGCGTTTTACTCCTGAATGCAGCACGGAACTGGCATTGATTGCCAGTTTTCATCGTCTAAACTCGAATAAAGTATGAACTATTATATATTGCTGGAAAGCCCTGGATGTCTACTTTCCAACGCAGTTGAGAGCACGCAATTTGGAGTTCTTTAGCTCCAGAAAATCCATCTCGAGTACAGGGAGATCAGAATCCAACAGCATCAGCAGTCTTTTTTCAGCCTGAATCAGATTTTTGCTCAGGTCTCTCAATTTCAGCCAGAAAATACCTAAAATCATAGAAAAACACACAAACTCATAGTAAAGTCCAGAAATGTGAATTTTGCATAAAAACCAATAAAAACATCCCTAAAAGTAGCTAGATCCTACTAAAAACTACCTAAAAACAATGCCAAAAGGCATATAAATTATCCGCTCATCACAACACCAAATTTAAATTGTTGCTTGTCCCCAAGCAACTGAAAATCAAATAAGATAAAAAGAAGAGAATATACTATAAATCTCAAAATATCAATGAATATTAGTTCTAACTAGATGAGCGGGACTTGTAGCTTTTTGCTTCTGAACAGTTTTGGCATCTCACTTTATCCCTTGAAGTTTAGAATGATTGGCATCTATAGGAACTCAGAGTTCATATAGTGTTATTGATTCTCCTAGTTAAGTATGTTGATTCTTGAACATAGCTACTTTTATGAGTCTTGGCCATGGCCCTAAGCACTTTGTTTTCCAATATTACCACCGGATACATAAATGCCACATACACATGACTGGGTGAACCTTTTCAGATTGTGACTCAGCTTTGCTAAAATCCCCAGTTAGAGGTGTCCAGAGCTCTTAAGCACACTCTTTTTGCTTGGATCATGACTTTAACAACTCAGTCTCAAGCTTTTCACTTGGACCTGCATGCCACAAGCACATGGTTAGGGACAACTTGATTTAGCCGCTTAGGCCTGGCTTTTATTTCCTTGGGCCCTCCTATCCATTGATGCTCAAAGCCTTGGATCCTTTCTACCCTTGCCTTTTGGTTTTAAGGGCTATCAGCTTTTTCTGCTTGCTTTTTCTTTTTCTTTTTTTCGCCACTTTTTTTTCACTGCTTTTTCTTGCTTCAAGAATCAATTTCATGATTTTTCAGATTATCAATAACATTTCTCTTTTTCATCATTCTTTCAAGAGCCAACAATTTTACCATTCATAAACAACAAGATAAAAAATATGCACTATTCAAGCATTCATTCAGAAAACAAAAAGTATTGTCACCACATCATTATAATTAAATTAATTTCAAGGATGAATTTGAAACTCATGTACTTCTTGTTCTTTTGCTCCATCCTTTTCTTTGTGATGGGCTTGTCCTCTTCAATGGGGATGTCTCCTTCTATGACAACTCCAGCTAAGTAGCATAGATGGCAAATGAGATGAGGAAAAGCTAGCCTTGCCAAGGTGGATGGCTTTTCGGCTACTTTGTAGAGTTCTAGAGAGATGACTTCATGAACTTCTATTTCCTCTCCAATCATGATGCTATGGATCATGATGGCCCGATCCACAGTCACTTCGGATCGGTTGCTAGTGGGGATGATGGAGCGTTGGATGAACTCCAACCATCCTCTAGCCACAGGCTTAAGATCCAGTCTTCTCAATTGAACCGGCTTGCCTTTTGAGTCTCTTTTCCATTGAGCTCCTTCCACACATATGTCCATGAGAACTTGGTCCAACCTTTGATCAAAGTTGACCTTTCTAGTGTAGGGGCGTGCATCTTCTTGCATCATAGGCAAGTTGAACGCCAACCTCACATTTTTCGGACTGAAATCTAAGCATTTCTCCCGAACCATTGTAAGATAATTCTTTGGATTCGGGTTCATACTTTGATCATGGTTCCTAGTGATCCATGCATTGGCATAGAACTCTTAAACCATTAAGATTCCGACTTGTTGAATGGGGTTGGTAAGAACTTCCCAACCTCTTCATTGGATCTCATGTCGGATCTCCGGATACTCATTTTTCTTGAGCATGAAAGGGACCTCAGGGATCACCTTCTTCTTGGCCACAACTTCATAGAAGTGGTCTTGATAGGTTTTAGAGATGAATCTCTCCATCTCCCATGACTCGGAGGTGGAAGCTTTTGTCTTCCCTTTTCTCTTTCTAGAGGTTTCTCCAGCCTTAGGTGCCATCAATGGTTATGGAAAAACAAAAAGCTATGCTTTTACCACACCAAACTTAGAATGTTGCTCACCCTCGAGCAAAGAAAAGAAAAGAATAGAAGAAGAAGAAGAAGATATGGAGGAGAGAGAGAGATGTGTGGGTTTCAGCCAAGGAGGAGAAGAGAGGGTTGTGTTGTGTGAAAATGAAGAAGGATGGAGGGGTTTATATAGTGGAGGGAGAGGGTAGTAGGTTCGGTCATTTAGGGTGGGTTTGGGTGGGAAAGAGATTTTGAATTTAAAGGTAGGTGAGGTTTATGGGGAAGAGTAGATGGATGTGAGTGGTGAAGAGGTGATGGGGAAGAGAGATTGAGGTGATTGGTGAAGGATATTTGGGGAAGAGTGTTATTGGATTGTGTGAAGAAGAGAAAAGGTAAGTTGAGGTAGGTGGGGATCCTGTAGGGTCCACAGATCCTGAGGTGATCCTGTGGGATCCACAGATCCTGAGGTGTCAAGGATTTATCATCCCTGCACCAATTAGGCATGTAGAACGCCCTCTGCATGCAATCCTGGTGTTTAACGCCAGACTGAAGCTTGTTTCTGGCGTTAAACGCCCAAATGTAGCATGTTTCTGGCATTTAACGCTGGCCTGATGCTTGTTGCTGGAATAGAATCCAGTAATTCTTTTGCATCTGTCACTAACGCCCAGCCTTCAAGAGTTTGAAGCTCGTCACAGTCATTCAATCCTTGAATCCTACTCAGAATACCACAGACAAGGTTTAGACCTTCCGGATTCTCTTGAATGCCGCCATCAATTCTAGCTTATACCACGAAGATTCTGATTAAGGAATCCAAGAGATATTCACTCAATTAAAGTAGAACGTAGGTGGTTGTCAGGCACATGTTCATAGGTGAGAATGATGATGAGTGTCACGGATCATCACATTCATCAAGTTAAGGAACAAGTGATATCTTAGAATAGAAGCAAGCGTGATTGAATGAAAAACAGTAGTAATTGCATTAATCCATCAAGACACAGCAGAGCTCCTCACCCCCAACCATGGGGTTTAGAGACTCATGTTGTAGAAGGTACAGTATGAAACGTGTAAAATGTCATGAGATAAAGATACAATGTCAAAATATCCTATTTATAGTGAACTAGTAACCTAGGATATACAGAAATGAGTAAATGACGTAAAAATCCACTTCCGGGGTCCACTTGGTGTGTGCTTGGGCTGAGCATTGAAGCTTTCATGTGTAGAGACTTTTCCTGGAGTTAAACGCCAACTTTTGTGCCAGTTTGGGCGTTTAACTCCAACTTTTGTGCCAGTTCTGGCGTTAAACGCCGGGAATTCTGAAGCTGATTTGCAACGCCGGTTTGGGCCATCAAATCTCGTGCAAAGTATGGACAATTATCCATTGATGGAAAGCCCAGGAAGTCTACTTTCCAACGCAATTGAGAGCGCGCCAATTGGGCTTCGTAGCTCCAGAAAATCCACTTCGAGTGCAGGGAGGTCAGAATCCAACAGCATATGCAGTCCTTTTACAGCCTCTGAATCAGATTTTTGCTCAAGTCCCGCAATTTCAGCCAGAAATTACTTGAAATCACAGAAAAATACACAAACTCATAGTAAAGCCCAAAAAAGTGAATTTTAAATAAAAACTAATAAAAACATACTAAAAACTAACTAAAATGTACTAAAAGCATACTAAAAATAGTGCCAAAAAGCGTATAAATTATCCGCTCATCACAACACCAAACTTAAATTGTTGCTTGTCCCCAAGCAAATAAAAATCAAATAGGATAAAAAGAAGAGAACATACTATAGACTCCAAAATATCAATGAAACTTAGCTCCAATTAGATGAGCGGGACTAGTAGCTTTTTGCCTCTGAACAGTTTTGGCATCTCACTTTATCCTTTGAAGTTTAGAATGATTGGCATCTATAGGAACTCAGAATTCAGATAGTGTTATTGATTCTCCTAGTTAAGTATGATGATTCTTGAACACAGCTACTTTATGAGTCTTGGCTGTGGCCCAAAGCACTCTGTCTTCCAGTATTACCACCGGATATATACATGCCACAGACACATAACTGGGTAAACCTTTTCAGATTGTGACTCAGCTTTGCTAGAGTCCCCAATTAGAGGTGTTCATACCCTGACCGAGCTCCTCCAAACTCGGCAAAATCCATGATAGGTCCGACCTCGTCCCAAAGGCCCACGCCTGAGGTCGGACCTCGGACAACAAAGCTAAGAAGGCCCATCAGAAGGAACGCAGCCCAAAACCTAAAGGCCGAAAAGGCCTAGGAAAGGCGGTTCCACAAAGATAGGGATAAAACTCCCAAAAGATAAGATAAGATAAGAATATCTTATCCAGGGAAGATCACGGCCAACTATTATAAATACACTGGAGCACCCAGGTATAACTCACACTCTAATTCTACACATATCTGCTTGAACCCATGCTAACTTAAGCATCGGAGTGTCATTGCAGGTACAACCACCAACCACTCCACATATCAAGTCGGGTCCCTGACCCCCACCTCGGGCCTCTCCAAGACGACCGAGCTACACGTTTCAGGTAACCCTCGGAACATTGGCGCCGTTGCCGGGGACCTGGAAGTCATCCCTCTACCATGGCAGACGACCCTCTCAACAATGACCACGCTGCATCAGAACAAGAGGAGGAAGTTGACACCGGAGAACGACCGGACAGCCCTCTATCACCACGCACTCCAGGAGGAAACAAACAGAATCGCCCAAAGACATCACTCCCAAACAAAGACCCACAAAATCCCGAAAAAGAAAAGAGCTCGGAAATTCTAGAAGCAGTCCGGGCACAACAAAACCGACTGAAACAACTCGAAGAGGACATAAAGAAGCAAAAAGAAACTGAACAAGATCTAAGAAGGGAGGCTCGCAAGCGCAGAGAATTAGAAGAAAAACTGCGGAAAATAGAGGCCAACCTGAAAGATCGGACAGATCGCGGCCCCACCCCCGAAGGCAACCATGATCCCTTCACGCAAGAGATCATGAAGGAGAAGGTACCGCGAAACTTTAAACCACCCGATATGGATCTCTACGACGGCACCACCGATCCAAGTCACCACCTCAGCAACTTCAGAAGCAGAATGTACCTAGTCGACGCCTCCGACGCGATTCGGTGCAAAGCCTTCCCCACCACTCTCACCAAGTCAGCCATGAAGTGGTTCGACAACCTGCCACCAAGATCAATCACCAGCTTCGAAGACCTAACCAAAAAATTCCTAACAAGGTTCTCCATTCAAAAGGACAAGGCAAAACATGCCCCTAGTCTACTCGGGATCAAACAAAGCAACCAAGAAACTCTCCGAGAATACATGGAGCGATTCAACAAAGCCTGCCTGGACATACAACACTTGCCCACTGAAGCAGCCATCATGGGACTAGCAAACGGCCTAAAGGAGGGACCGTTTAGCCAATCCCTATCCAAACGATACCCGACCTCCCTATACGAGGTGCAGGAACGGGCAGAAAAATATATCAACATGGAGGAAACCTCCCAGCTAAGAGACTCTTCTAGGAAGGAATCAACCTACCCGCTCCGAGATCGAGATCGGGAACAGAAAAAGAAAGAAGAATCCAACTCGGACAAGCCACGGAAGTACCATAGCTACACTCCCCTCCGAGTTTCCCTAGTAGACGTCTACAGAGAAGTATGCCACACCGAAAAAATCCCACCGCCCCGACCTCTAAAACACAAGAGAGCGGGGAGAGATCGGTCCGAATACTGTGAATACCACAAGCTCTACGGTCATTCTACTAACGACTGCTTTGACCTAAAAAATGTTATAGAAAAGCTAGCCAGAGAAGGAAAACTCGACAGATACATAGCAGAGAAAGGAGAAGAGACCAGGAAGAGAAGGCGAGGAGATAACGAAGATCGGGCCGAACAAACCCCGCGAACCCCTGAAAGACATGTTCACATGATAAATGGAGGCTTCGCAGGCGGAGGAACATCCAGATCCTCGCGCAAAAGACACCTCAAAGAAGTCTATCATGTCCGAGAAGACAGCCCCCTGCCCGAATTACCTACTATCTCGTTTACCCGAGAAGATGCTCAAGGGGTAATACCCGGGCACGACGATCCAATGGTAATCACCATCATCCTAGCAAACGCCAACCTACATCGAACCCTGGTTGACCAGGGAAGCTCAGCAGATATCCTGTTCAAAACGGCCTTCGACAAACTCGGACTTGAAGAAAAAGAACTAAAGGCCTATCCCACCGACTTATTTGGACTAGGGGACACCCCGATCCGTCCCTTAGGATACATCTCGCTACATACTACCTTTGAAAGAGGCGAGCAATCTAGAACATTAAGCATCGACTACATTATAGTCAACGTCACTTCAGCATACAATGCCCTCATTGGGCGACCAACCCTAAACAGACTAGCAGCTATAGTCTCAACCCCACACCTCTGTATGAAGTTCCCTACCACAAAAGGAATCGCTACCCTAAAAGGCGACCAAAAACTAGCACGGCGATGCTATAACGAAAGCCTGAGCCTAAAAGGGAAAGAGGTCAATACAATAGAACTCGGACGAGTTCAAGCCCGAGAAGACCTTCGACCACAACCAGAGGGAGAAACCGAAAAAATCCAAATCGGGAACACACCTGAAAAAATAACAAACGTAGGAGCAAACCTCGAAGCAGGCCTAAAGGAGGAACTCGTAACCCTCTTAAGGAAGAATTCTGACCTCTTCGCCTGGAAAGCCTCCGACATGCCAGGCATAAGCCCCGACCTGATGTGCCATAAGCTATCAGTATACCCGGGGTCCAGACCTGTCCAACAAAGACGCCGGAAGCTCGGGCCTGAGCGCATGCAAGCAATAGAAGAACAAGTACAAGCATTACTAGATGCAGGGTTCATTCGGGAAGTAAAATACCCCCTATGGCTCGCAAACGTGGTCCTGGTAAAAAAGCCCAACGGAAAATGGAGGATGTGCGTCGATTACACGGATCTCAACAAAGCCTGCCCCAAAGACCCATATCCACTACCAAACATCGACGCCTTAGTAGACGCAGCCTCAGGCTATAGATATCTCTCCTTCATGGACGCATACTCGGGATACAATCAAATCCCGATGTACGGACCCGACCAAGAAAAGACCTCGTTCATAACCCCAAGGGCAAACTACTGCTACGTAGTAATGCCCTTCGGGCTGAAGAACGCAGGGGCAACCTACCAGAGGCTAATGAACAAAGAGTTCTCAGAGCACATCGGACTACAACTAGAGGTGTACGTCGACAACATGCTGGTAAAGACACAAGAAGACGGAAACTTGCTGACCGACCTCACCAGTGTCTTCGGCACCCTCAGAAAACACAACATGAGACTCAACCCGACGAAGTGCACCTTCGCCGCAGAAGCCGGAAAATTCTTAGGCTTCATGTTGACTCAAAGGGGCATCGAAGCAAACCCGGACAAATGCCAAGCGATACTCAATATGAAGAGCCCGACGTGTGTCAAAGAAGTACAACAGCTGAATGGAAGGCTGGCCGCCCTATCAAGATTCTTGGCAGGATCAGCGATAAAATCACTACCTCTCTACTCACTCCTAAAGAAAGGGAAACCCTTCTCGTGGACCCCGGAGTGCGAAAAAGCCTTTCAAGAGTTCAAGGAATTCCTCGGGCAGCCACCAATCCTAACCCGACCTTTAAAAGGGGAAGAGCTCGTACTATACCTCTCGGTCGGACATCGAGCAGTCGCTTCAGCATTAATACGAGAAAATGACCAAGGACAACACCCCATATACTTTGTAAGCAAGGCACTACAAGGGGCCGAATTAAACTATCAGAAAATAGAAAAATTCGCCTACGCCCTAGTGTTCACAGCTCGGAGGCTCCGTCCCTACTTTCAAGCCCACACCATCAAAGTCCGGACAAATCAACCCATGAGACACATCCTACAAAAAACGGACCTGGCAGGACGAATACTACAATGGGCGGTGGAACTGTCCGAGTTCGACCTCCACTATGAAGCCCGGACTGCCATAAAATCTCAGTACCTAGCCGACTTCATCGCAGAATACACTGAGACCCCTGGAACCCCACTCTCATGGAACCTGTATGTCGACGGGTCCTCAAACAAAACAGGAAGCGGAGCCGGTGTTATACTCGAAAGCGACCAAGGAACGCGGATAGAACTATCCCTAAAATTCGAGTTCAGGGCTTCGAACAACCAAGCCGAATACGAGGCCCTACTAGCAGGTCTAAAGCTAGCCGAAGAGGTCGGAGCCCAGAGAATCACAATCTTCAGTGACTCCCAGGTCGTCACGTCACAAGTAAATGGAAGCTACCAGGCCAAAGACCCAACTATGAAAAAATACCTGGACCAAACACAGGCACAATTGCGCCACTTTTCAGAAATACAAATCCAGCACATACCTTGGGGACAAAACGCCCGGGCAGACGCCCTCTCAAAGCTCGCCAGCACCAAGCCCGGAGGCAACAACAGAAGTCTCCTCCAAGAAACCTTACAATCTCCCTCCGTGCTAAGAGAGGAAGAAACGCTAAATATATCCAACCAACAGCAAGGGTGGATGACCCCCATACTCAACTACCTGAAGTCGGGAACTCTCCCCGCCGAAAGAAAGGAAGCTAAAAGACTCACGAAAGACGCCCAGAATTATACACTAATTCACGGCGTATTATACAGAAGAGGATTCTCAAATCCCCTCCTTAGGTGCGTCCCAACCTCAGAAACAAAAAGCGTCCTCGAAGAAGTCCACGGAGGCATGTGTGGGAACCATCTCGGAGCTCGGGCACTATCCAAGAAAGTAGTCAGAGCCGGGTTCTACTGGCCGACCTTGCAAAGGGACGCAACGGAGTTTGTGAAAATATGCCCCCCCTGCCAAAAACACGCCAATTTTCACAAGGCACCACCCGAAGACCTTATCAGCATCACCGCACCATGGCCCTTCGCAAAATGGGGACTCGACCTACTCGGCCCGTTCCCACAAGGACCAGGGCAAGTCAAATACCTCATAGTAGGGGTCGACTACTTCACAAAGTGGATCGAAGCTGAACCCTTAGCCACCATTACGGCTCAGAAAAGCCGCAAGTTCCTATACAAAAACATTGTCATAAGGTTCGGAGTCCCCTACTCCATCACAACAGACAATGGAACACAGTTCACGGACACAAGTTTCCAGAACTTGGTGGCCGAACTAAAAATCAAACAGCAATTCACATCAGTCGAGCACCCACAAGCCAATGGACAAGCAGAGGCTGCAAATAAAGTCATCTTGGCCGGGCTAAAACGAAGACTCCAAGAGGCCAAAGGGGCATGGGCCGAGGAACTCCCCCAGGTACTATGGGCATATCGGACAACCCCACACTCTACAACGGGAGAATCCCCATTCCGACTAGCTTACGGGATGGAGGCAATGATTCCTATCGAAATAGATGAAGGGTCACCCAGAGTCATCTTCTACAACGAAGGAGGCAACCCACAGGCACAAAGGGAAGAACTCGACCTCCTTCCCGAGGTCCGAGAAAGAGCCCGAATCCGAGAAGAAGCCTTAAAACGACGAACGGCCCTCAGATACAATCAGAAAGTAATAAAGCGAAGCTTCTCCATTCACGACCTGATTCTAATCCGAAATGACATCGGAACACAAAAGTCGGGAGAAGGAAAGCTAGCTGCAAATTGGAAAGGACCCTACAAGGTAACAGAAGTCTTAGGGACAGGCTACTACAAAGTATCCGACCTAGAAGGCAATGAGCTACCCAGGGCCTGGCACGCCTGTAACCTAAGGCGGTACTACAGCTAGAAAAACTTAACCCGAGGTGTACTCTTTTTCCCTACAAGGGTTTTTTAATGAGACACCCGGTTAAGTAAGACACCCAACCTAGTCAAAGGGTAAACACTCTGTAAATATTCTTTCTTCTTTAAATACTAATCAAATTTCTCTATTTTCTTTTCTTCTTCCTCATGATGAAACAAATCCTAGAAAGTACCCCACCAAGGAGCATTAATTTATGCTCGGCAAAACGCAAAAAATCATTTGCCAAAAGACCATACAAGGTCGGCAAAGATAAAGCGACGAGGTTCAAATTAATGTGAGAAGTTATAAAGTAACTCTGAAAAGGCTCAAAAGGCCAAATAAAAAGAGATTACAAAAATAACTTAGAAGGCCGACCAACGACAAGGTCGGACCCAACAAAGGGAAAGTTATAAAGTAACTCTGAAATGGCTCGAAAAGCCAAATAAAAAGAGATTACAGAAATAACTTAAAAAAGCCGACCAACGACAAAGTCGGACCCAACAAAAAGGAGGTACTCGAGCACCCGAGGTCCGAGAAAAAGCTCGGACCCAAGAAAGAAGCCTTAAAACGGCAAGAACCAAGATTTCGAAAAATGCTTACTAAAAAGTTGCTTTGCAAAAAACAACTAAAAAGTACAAAGCGAAAGAACGAAATCAAAGGAAGTCCAGAAAACGCTTACTAAAAAGTTGCTTTACAAAAAACAACTAAAAAGTACAAGCGAAAGAACGAAAGCAAAGGAAGTTTCAAAATGCTAGCTAAAAAGTTGTTATCCGAAAACAACTAAAAAGCACAAAAGCGGAAACAAAAAGTCAAAACGCGAACAAAAACACCGCATAATAAAGTTACTACAAGTAGCTAAATAAAGCAAAAGGTGTCCAAAAGCATCCAAAAACAAAAAAGCCCACAGGCCGGGCAAAACACCAAAAAGATTACAGAGGATCAAGGTCCTTTCCGGACTCCACATCAACAGCAGGCTGCGGAGGAAACATAGATATCGGGACTGCATCGACAGCAACGTCATCCCGGTTTGAAACCTCCACACCAGATCCATCCCCGACCAAAGGTGAAGTCGGGTTCTCAACCGGAACTTTGGGGTCGGACATCGGAACCTCATCCTCGGTAGGAGCAGGAACAATCTTTCCCTCCACAACGACGTTATCCGTACTGAATAAGCTCAGATCTAGGTCGGGAGCAAGAACTCGGACCTGAGCCTTCAAATTCTCAAACATAGCATCCATACCCTTGGCCACATGACCTTCTAGCTCGTAAAAATCATCCCGAGCAGATTGCAACTTCTCCTTTGTCTCCACAAGCTCGGCATATAACCGAGTATAATTCTCCGTCGCCACCTTCGCCATCTCCTCAGATGTCTTCGCTGCCGCCACAGCCGCGGTAGCTTTAGTTTTCTCTTTCTCCAAGGAGGCCTCCAGCTCAGTAATCCTGGCAGCCTTCAGTTGACTAATCTTATCAAGCTCAGACTGAGCCTTCTCAAGTCGGGAGCTGGTCGCACCAATGGGGGATTTCTTGAACTCCCGGGCAATAGCGGCATGAAGACTAGCCATCCGGACACAGCTCCACGCCATATACTGAAAATGATGCTCCATAGACACATCATCAGTAGAAATAAAGGTCTGAGGGAGAATATGCTGCTCAATCCAACCAAGAGCATCAAAGTCCTTATCATTGAAACCGGCAAGCTCTTGAGAGGTCTTCTGCTTCTTGGGAGGAGGACCCGAGAACGGAGGAGGAGAAGAAGTAGCAGGCCCAGAGGTCGGAGGATCCTGACTTATAGCTCGGAACTGGGGAGTCGGAATAGTCTTCGACCGAGTCTGAACACCCACAGTAGTCTTCCGCGGAGAAGATCGGGCAGAAGCCTCCCCGGCCTCAATATTCCGAGCAGCCACAGACTTCTTCGTCCGACGAAGGAATTTCATGGAATCCGCCTGAGAAGACATCTCTGCAAGAAATAAAGAAAAGGATTACCACAACAGAAATTCTACCAAAAACAAGCAAAACCAAAATACTAAAAAAGATGAATTTCGGAAGAGGTCGGGAACTACCTAACTCGGAACGGAGAAGGCTTGGATCTCCCAACATTTTCTTCGTGTCCAAGTGAGGTGCCCGACCCCATAAACTGCTCACCACACCCACAAAAGCCTGCTCCACCTCATCTAGACTCTCAAAGGTATACTTAACAGACACTACATTCTCCTGCCAACAAAGAGGAAAAGAAGGCTCCCCACTCTCATCTAGAAAGAAAGGTTGGACGTCTCCAGTAGCCCGAACCTTGAAATAAAAGTTCTTAAAATCATGAAAGGACTCATCATACAGGGTACAAAACTTTCTTCCCTGGTTAGCCCTAAAAGAGACCCAGGATACCTTCCCTCCACCCGACCCCGGCTTCGTCAACACAAACAAATAGGAAAAAAGAGAAATAGAGGGAGCAACACCCAAAAACTGACACAAAAGTTGAAACAGCTTTAAAAATGCCCAAGAATTTGGATGGAGCCGGGTAGGGGCAAGGTTACAAGACCATAACACCTCGGACTCCTGGTCGGTAAAAGGAAGTCGGACACTCAGCTTAGAGAAAAAACAATCATAAGCGTAAAAGAAGAGCTTCTCGGAACTATCTAAGGGCGGGAAGCAAACTCTCTCCTCAGAATCCGGGGCTACTAATTCATAATCCCTCTCAGACTCTCTATCTTCACATATGCTACATTGCCTACGAAACCTAGCTAAATACTCAGAATCTACCACAGAAGGGACTCTTAGAGGAACAGGATCTACCCAACCAAGACCACTTGGAATCTTGGCCGACATCGCTTGAAGAACCTTTCGAGACATAAAAATTCTTGCCTACAAAGAAGAATACAACAGCAAGCAAAAATCACATAAAAGCAGACAGCGAAAACCCATTCAGCAAAACAAGAAACAAAGATCTTTTAAAGACGAAAATACAGCAACCCGGAGCAAAATACCAGAGAACAAAAAAAGAGCCCCCCCCCCATGTACAAACGACAAAGCAATGGCGGCGCCTCTTTTCGGGGCAACCCAGGCATAGAGAAAAAGAAACAGAAGCATATGTGCACAAGAAAAGAGATGGGAACAAACCTGGAAAGAAAGAAACGAGGACGACGAGCTCCGAAGCAAGGAGAACGGAACGGTGGCGCAGAGGAAACCCCGGAAAGACACGCGGAAAGATTCAGGGAAGAAGAACAAAGAAAAAGGAAGCGATGCTCAAAAAGGAGAATGGCGAAAACTCAGAAAAAAGGAAGGGAACAGAATAAACGAAGAAAAGGGGGAAAGGGGCAAATAAATAATGCCTTCACAGAGCCCGAACGGAAATCGAGGAGAAACGGTAAATGCAGGAACGACCATTTTTGAAATTTTGAAAAACTACTATGCCCGAGCTCGACCTCTCAAAAAGGACGAACTCGGGCAGGGGCACTGTTCATACCCTGACCGAGCTCCTCCAAACTCGGCAAAATCCATGATAGGTCCGACCTCGTCCCAAAGGCCCACGCCTGAGGTCGGACCTCGGACAACAAAGCTAAGAAGGCCCATCAGAAGGAACGCAGCCCAAAACCTAAAGGCCGAAAAGGCCTAGGAAAGGCGGTTCCACAAAGATAGGGATAAAACTCCCAAAAGATAAGATAAGATAAGAATATCTTATCCAGGGAAGATCACGGCCAACTATTATAAATACACTGGAGCACCCAGGTATAACTCACACTCTAATTCTACACATATCTGCTTGAACCCATGCTAACTTAAGCATCGGAGTGTCATTGCAGGTACAACCACCAACCACTCCACATATCAAGTCGGGTCCCTGACCCCCACCTCGGGCCTCTCCAAGATGACCGAGCTACACGTTTCAGGTAACCCTCGGAACAAGAGGTGTCCAGGGTTCTTAAGCACACTCATTTTGCCTTGGATCACTTTTTATTTTTACCCTTACCTTTTTGTTTAAAGGGCTATTGGCTTTTTCTGCTTGCTCTCTCTCTCTCTCTCTCTTTTTTTTGCATATACTGCTTTTTCTTTCTTCAAGAATCAATCTGATGATTTTTTCAGATCCTCAATAACATTTCTCCTTTACCATCATTCTTTCAAGAGCCAACAAGTTTAACATTCTTTAATCAACAAATTCAAAAGACATATGCACTGTTCAAGCATTCATTCAGAAAACAAAAAGTATTGTCACCACATCAAACTAATTCAACTAGTTTCAGAGATGAATTCGAAATCCTGTACTTCTTGTTCTTTTGTGATTAAAGCATTTTTCATATAAGAAAGGTGATGGATTCATAGGACATTCATAGCTTTAAGGTATAGACACTAAGATACTAATGATCATGTAGTGCAGACATAATCATAGATAGAACATCAAGCATAGAAATCGAAAAACAGAATAATAAGAACAAGGAAATTAAGGAACGGGTCCACCTTAGTGATGACAGCTAGTTCTCCTTCTTGAAGATCCTATGGAGTGCTTGAGCTCCATCCTCTTTCTTAGTGATGGGCTTTTGAGATGAATCTCTCCATCTCTCATGACTCGGAGTTGGAAGCAACTGCCTTCCCTTTCCTCTTCTTAGAGGTTTCTCCGGCCTTAGATGCCTTACATGGTTATGGAAAAACAAAAAGCAACGCTTTTGCCATACCAAACTTAGAAGGTTTGCTCATCCTCGAGCAAAAGAAGAGAAGATGGAGTAGAAGAAGCAGAAAATAGATGAGAAGGAGAGGTGTGAGTGGTTCGGCCAAGGGAGGTTTAGGTGGTTATGATGTGGGAAAAGGAAGGAGTGATGGTTTGAATTTGAGTGGGTGGGTGTAGGTGGGTTGTATGATGGTTTTGGAGGATTAATGGAGGTGATTGGTGGAGGTTATTTTGGGGAAGAGTGTTATGGAAGGGTGTGAAGAGGAGAGAAGAAGAGGTGAGGTAGGTGGGATCCTGTAGGGTCCACAGATCCTGAGGTGTCAAGGATAGCTCATCCCTGCACCAAGTGGCATGCAAAACGCCATTTTCTGCCAATCCTGGTGTTAAACGCCAGGCTACTGCCCATTTCTGGCGTTTAACGCCAGCTTCTTGCCCATTCCTGGCGTTAAACGCCAGTCTGGTGCCCCTTTCTGGTGTTAAACGCCCAGAATGGTGCCAGACTGGGCGTTAAACGCCCATTTGCTACCCTTACTGGCGTTTAAACGCCAGCAGGTTTTTCCTCCAGGGTGTGCTGTTTTTCTTTCTATTTTTCATTCTATTTTTGCTTTTTCAATTGATTTTGTGACGTCACATGATCATCAACCTACAGAAAATATAAAATAACAATGGAAAATAGATAAATATAACATTGGGTTGCCTCCCAACAAGCGCTTCTTTAATGTCATTAGCTTGACAGTGGGCTCTCTTGGAGCCTTATGGATACTCAGAGCATGATGATGGCCTCTCAACACCAAACTTAGAGTTTGGTTATGGCCTCCCAACACCAAACTTAGAGTTTGAATGTGGGGGTTTTATTTGACTCTGTATTGAGAGAAGCCTTTCATGTTTCTTCCCTTTCCTGTATGCAAACCATGGTACTTCCTGAATGGCGAAGAGTTGCTTATCCGGAAAGGTTTCAGAGATCTCAGTAGGAGGGTGGGGCGCTCCTGCTACTGGTTCTATCCGGGACAGGTGATCAGCTACTTGATTCTCTGTCCCTTTTCTGTCTCTTATTTCTATATCAAACTCTTGCAGAAGCAACACCCATCTTATGAGCCTGGGTTTTGAATCCTGCTTTGTGAGTAGATATTTAAGAGCAGCATGGTCAGTGTACACAATCACTTTTGATCCTACTAGATAGGATCTAAACTTGTCAATGGCATAAACCACTACAAGTAACTCTTTTTCTGTGGTTGTGTAATTCTTCTGTGCATCATTTAAAACACGGCTAGCATAATAAATGACGTGCAGAAGCTTGTTATGCCTCTGTCCCAACACTGCACCTATGGTATGGTCACTGGCATCACACATTAGTTCGAATGGTAATGTCCAGTCTGGTGCAGAGATGATTGGTGCTGTGATCAGCTTAGCTTTCAGAGTCTCAAACGCCTACAGACACTCCTTATCCAAGATAAATGGCGTGTCAGCAGCTAGCAGATTACTCAGAGGTTTGGCAATTTTTGAAAAATCCTTTATAAACCTTCTGTAGAATCCTGCATGCCCCAGAAAGCTTCTGATTGCCTTAACATTGGCAGGTGGTGGTAATCTTTCAATTACCTCCACCTTAGCTTGATCCACCTCTATTCCTTTGTTTGAAATTTTATGCCCAAGGACAATCCCTTCAGTCACCATAAAGTGACATTTTTCCCAGTTTAAAACTAGGTTGGTCTCTTGGCATCTTTTCAGAACAAGTGCTAGATGGTTAAGACAGGAGCTGAATGAGTCTCCAAATACTGAAAAGTCATCCATGAAGACTTCCAGAAAATTTTCTACCATATCTGAGAAGATAGAGAGCATGCACCTCTGAAAGGTTGCAGGTGCATTGCACAGACCAAAAGGCATCCTTCTGTAAGCAAATACTCCAGAAGGACATGTAAATGTTGTTTTCTCTTGGTCCTGAGGATCTACTACAATTTGGTTGTAACCTAAATAGCCATCCAAAAAGCAATAATATTCATGACCTGCTAGTCTCTCTAGCATCTGGTCTTTGAATGGTAAAGGAAAATGATCCTTTCTGGTGGCTGTATTGAGCCTTCTGTAGTCAATACACATACGCCACCCTGTAACTGTTCTTGTAGGAACCAGTTCATTCTTTTCATTATGAACCACTGTCATGCCTCCTTTCTTGGGGACAACGTGGACAGGGCTCACCCAGGGGCTATCAGAAATAGGATAAATAATCCCAGCCTCTAGTAACTTAGTGACCTCTTTCTGCACCACCTCCTTCATGGCTGGATTTAACCGCCTTTATGGTTGAACCACTGGCTTAGCATCATCCTCCAATAGGATCTTGTGCATGCATCTTGCTAGGCTAATGCCCTTAAGATCACTTATGAACCACCCAAGAGCTGTCTTGTATGTCCTTAGCACTTGAATTAGTGGTTCCTCTTCCTGTGGATTTAAAGCAGAGCTTATGATCATTGGAAAAGTGTCACCTTCTCCCAGAAATGCATATTTTAGGGATGGTGGTAGTGGCTTGAGCTCGGGTTTAGGAGGCTTATCTTCTTCCTGAGGAATTTTCAGAATTTCTTTTATTTCCTTTAGTTCCTCCATATCAGGCTGAACATCTTTAAAGATGTCCTCTAGCTCTGATTTGAGACTTTCAGTCATATTGACCTCCTCCACCAAAGAGTCAATAATATCAGCGCTCATGCAGTTATTTGATGTGTTTGGATGCTGCATAGCTTTGACAACATTCAACTTGAACTTATCCTCATTGACTCTCAGGGTTAATTCCCCCTTTTGGACGTCAATGAGGGTTTGTCCAGTTGCTAGGAAAGGTCTTCCTAGAATGAGAGTTGCACTCTTGTGCTCCTCCATTTCCAGCACTACAAAGTCAGTGGGAAAGGCAAATGGCCCAACCTTGACAATCATGTCCTCAATTATGCCTGATGGATATTTAATGGAGCCATCAGCAAGTTGGAGGCATATTCGGGTTGGTTTGACTTCTTCAGTCAAGCCAAGCTTTCTGATAGTGGATGCAGGTATTAGGTTAATACTTGCCCCAAGATCACATAGAGCTTTCTTGGTGCAAGTACCCTCTAATGTGCATGGTATCATAAAGCTTCCAGGGTCTTTAAGCTTCTCTGGTAAGCTTTTCAGAATGACTGCACTGCATTCTTCAGTGAGAAAAACTTTTTCAGTTTCTCTCCAATCCTTCCTATGACTTAAGATCTCTTTCATGAACTTAGCATAAGAAGGTATTTGCTCAAGTGCCTCTGCTAACGGAATCTTTATTTCAAGAGTCCTTAGATAGTCTGCAAAGCAGGCAAATTGTTTATCCTGTTCCGCTTGGCGGAGTTTCTAAGGATAAGGCATCTTGGCTTTATACTCTTCAACCTTAGTTGCTGCAGGTTTATTTCCTACAAAAGTGGTTGGAGAAGCCTGCTTAAGGGGGTTGTTGTCAGCACTTGCAAGTGTCTGACCCCTTTGTGGCATTTGAACGCTAGGATTGGGTGCTTTTTGGGCGTTTAACACCAGATTGCAACCCTTTTCTGGCCTTTGAACGCCAGAATTGGCTACCCATTGGGTGTTTAACGCCACTTTCTTACCCTTTTCTGGCGTTTGAACGCCAGAATCATTCCTCTCTGGGCTCTTATTGTCCTCAGAGGGATTTTGGGTAGTTGGTTGGTCATCCTCTGTCAGTTGTTCCTTTCTTAGCCTTCTGCTACTTTGAGTTGATATATTCAATGTCTTCCCACTCCTTAATTTAACAGCTTGGCATTCTTCTGTTATCTGTTTAGATAGTTGCTGTCTTGTCTGATTCAATTGTGCTTCCATATTCTTGTTAGCAATTTTAGTTTCTTGGAGCATCTCTTTAAATTCTGCTAATTGTTTTGTCATCATGAGTAATTGCTGATTAAGCTCAACCATTTGTTCTTGAAGGTTAAGATCAGTAGTTACTACCATAGCTTCTTCTTTTATAGAGGACTCACTACTTGATTACAGATGTTGATTTCTAGCAACAGTATCTATGAGTTCTTGAGCCTCTTCAATCGTCTTTCTCATGTGTATTGATCTACCAGCTGAGTGGTTTAGAGACATCTGAGCTTTCTCTGTAAGCCCATAGTAGAAAATGCCTAACTATACCCACTCTGTAAACAAATTCAAGGGGGCATTTCCTTAGCATACCTTTATACCTCTCCCAGGCATTATAAAGGGATTCATTATCCTCTTGATTAAAGCCTTGGATGTCTAGCCTTAGCTGTGTCATCCTTTTTGGAGGGTAAAATTGATTCAGGAATTTGTCTGATAACTGTCTCCATGTTTTTTATGCTTGTTGTGGGTTGGTTATTCAACCACCTCTTAGCTTGATCTTTTATAGCAAATGGAAACAGTAATAATCTGTAGACATCCTGATCCACCTCTTTATCACGTACTGTGTCAGCAATTTGTAAGAACTGTGCCAGAAACTCAGTAGGTTCTTCCTGTGGAAGACCAGAATACTGGAAATTTTGCTGCACCATGATAATGAGTTAAGGGTTTAGCTCAAAGCTGCTTGCTTTAATAGGAGGTATACAGATACTACTCCCATATGCAGCTGTAATGGGGTTAGCATATGACCCCAGAGTCCTTCTGGACTGCTCAACTCCACTTAGGTCCATGACGGAGAAAGGGAGATGATATGGATCGCAAGTAAAGTAAAAAAATTTTTTTCGTTTTTAATTAAAAATGACCGAAAATAATAAAATAACTGGAAAAAAATAAAATAAAATTTCGAAGACTAAAAGAAAATAAAATCAAAGCAAATTGAAAACTAAATCAATTAATTAATTAAAAAGATTTTGGAATTAGCAATTAAAAAGATATGATTGAAAATTATTTTGGAAAAAGATATGATTAAAAAGATATGATTTTGAAAATTAATGCAAAATTTTGAAGATTTAAAGGAAAACACAAAGAAGACACCAAATTTAGAATTTTTAAAGATCAAGAAAGGACTAAAAACATGCAAATTCGAAAAATTAAAAGAAAACAAAAGCATGCAATTGACACCAAACTTAAAATATGAAACTAAACTCAAATAAAAGACTCTAAACCAACAAAAATACAACAGTCATAATCTAAGCAACAAGATAAACCGTCAGTTGTCCAAACTTGAGCAATCCCCAGCAACGGCGCCAAAAACTTTGTGCACGAAATTGCAATCACACTCTTGCAATTCCGCAACTAACCAGCAAGTGCATTGGGTCGTCCAAGTAATACCTTACGTGCGTAAGGGTCGATCCCACTGAGATTGCCGGCTTGAAGCAAGCTATGGTTATCTTGTAACTCTTAGTCAGGATATCAATAATTCTCAGGTTTAATTGTGAAAAGTAAAATAACATGAAATAAATACTTATTTTGCAGTAATGGAGAAAAGGTTGAGGTTTTGGAGATGCTCTATCTTCTGAATCTCTGCTTTCCTACTGTCTTCTTCTTCATGCACGCAAGGCTCCTTCCATGGCAAGCTGTATGTAGGGTTTCACCGTTGTCAATGGCTACCTCACATCCTCTCAGTGAAAATGTTCAACGCGCTCTGTCACAGTACGGCTAATCATCAGTCGGTTCTCAATCAGGTTGGAATAGAATCCAGTGATTCTTTTGCATCTGTCACTAACGCCCAGCTTTTAGGAGTTTGAAGCTCGTCATAGTCATTCAATCCTTGAATCCTACTCAGAATACCACAGACAAGGTTTAGACCTTCCGGATTCTCTTGAATGCCGCCATCAATTCTAGCTTATACCACGAAGATTCTGATTAAGGAATCCAAGAGATATTCACTCAATCTAAAGTAGAACGGAGGTGGTTGTCAGGCACACGTTCATAGGTGAGAATGATGATGAGTGTCACAGATCATCACATTCATCAAGTTAAGGAACAAGTGATATCTTAGAATAGAAGCAAGCGTGATTGAATGAAAAACAGTAGTAATTGCATTAATCCATCAAGACACAGCAGATCTTCTCTCCCCCAACCATGGGGTTTAGAGACTCATGCTGTAGAAGGTACAGTATGAAACGTGTAAAATGTCATGAGATAAAGATACGATGTCAAAATATCCTATTTATATTGAACTAGTAACCTAGAATATACAGAAATGAGTAAATGACGTAAAAATCCACTTCTGGGGTCCACTTGGTGTGTGCTTGGGCAGAGCATTGAAGCTTTTATGTGTAGAGACTTTCCCTGGAGTTAAACGCCAGCTTTTGTGCCAGTTTGGGCGTTTAACTCCAACTTTTGTGCCAGTTCTGGCGTTAAACGCCGGGAATTCTGAAGCTTATTTGTAACGCCGGTTTGGGCCATCAAATCTCGAGCAAAGTATGGACAATTATCCATTGATGGAAAGCCCATGTCTACTTTTCAACGCAATTGAGAGCGCGCCAATTGGGCTTCTGTAGCTCTAGAAAATCCACTTCGAGTGCAGGGAGGTCAGAATCCAACAGCATCTGTAGTCCTTTTTCAGCCTCTGAATTAGATTTTTGCTCAGGTCCCTCAATTTCAGTCAGAAATTACCTAAAATCACAGAAAAACACACAAACTCATAATAAAGCCCAGAAAAGTGAATTTTAAATAAAAACTAATAAAAACATACTAGAAACTAACTAAAACGTACTAAAAATATACTAAAAATAGTACCAAAAAGCGTATAAATTATCCGCTCATCATTGAGCAACTTGCTCTTCAGTTACATCTTCATCCTCTTCAGAGGAAGAATAGTTCTCAGAGCTCATGAATGACAAAAGGAGGTTCAATGAAATCTCTATGGTCTCTAGGTGAGCCTCAGATTCCTTAGGTTCCTCAGTTTGGAACTCCCTTTTCTTCAGAGGATGTCCCAGGAGGTCTTCCTCACTGGGATTCACATCCTTCTCCTCCTTTGTGCATTCAGCCATATTGATTATATCAATGGCCTTGCACTCTCTTTTTGGATTCTCTTCTGTATTACTTGGGAGAGTACTAGGAGGAGTTTCAGTGATTTTCTTACTCAGCTAGCCCACTTGTGGTTCCAAATTTCTAATGGAGGACCTTGTTTCACTCATGAAACTTAAAGTGGCCTTAGACAGATCAAAGACTATGTTTGCTAAGCTAGAGAGGCTCTGCTCAGAATTCTCTTTCTGTTGCTGAGAAGATGGTGGAAAAGGCTTGCTATCGCTAAGCCTGTTTCTTCCACCATTATTAAAGCCTTATTGAGGCTTTTGCTGATCCTTCCATGAGAAATTTGGATGATTTCTCCATGAGGAATTATAGGTGTTTCCATAAGGTTCACCCATGTAATTTACCTCTGCCATTGCAGGGTTCTCAAGATCATAAGCTTCTTCTTCAGAAGATGCCTCTTTAGTACTGTTGGATGCATTTTGTCATCCATTCAGACTTTGAGAAATCATGTTGACTTGCTGAGTCAACATTTTGTTCTGAGCCAATATGGCATTCAGAGCATCAGTTTTAAGAACTCCCTTCCTCTGAGGCGTCCCATTACTCACAGGATTCCTCAGAAGTGTACATGAATTGGTTGTTTGCAACCATTTCAATAAGTTCTTGAGCTTCTGCAGGCGTTTTCTTTAGGTGAATGGATACACCTGCAGAATGGTCCGGTGACATCTTAGAAAACTCAGATAGACCATAATAGAATATATCCAGAATGGTCCACTCTGAAAGCATGTCAGAAGGACACTTTTTATTCATCTGCTTGTATCTTTCCCAAGCTTCACAGAGGGATTCACCATCTTTTTGCTTGAAGGTCTGAACATCCACTCTAAGCTTGCTCAGCTTTTGAGGAGGATAGAACTTGGCCAAGAAGGCCGTGACCAGCTTATCCCAAGAGTCCAGGCTATCTTTAGGTTATGAGTCCAACCATGTTCTAGCTCTGTCTCTTACAGCAAAAGGGTAAAGCATGAGCCTGTAGACTTCAGGATCTACTCCATTAGTCTTAACAGTCTCATAGATCTGCAAGAACTCAGTTAAAAACTGGTAGGGATCTTCTGATGAAAGTCCATGAAACTTGCAATTCTGTTGCATTAGAGCAACTAGTTGAGGCTTAAGCTCAAAATTGTTTGCTCCAATGGCAGGAATTGAGATGCTTCTTCCATAAAAGTTGGAAGTAGGTGTAGTATAATCACCAAGCATCCTCCTTGCATTATTGTTGTTGTTATTATTTTCGGCTGCCATCTCCTCTTCTTTTTCAAAAATTTCTGTCAAGTCCTCTCCAGGGGGTTGTGCCTTAGCTTCCCTTAGCTTCCTCCTTAGGGTCCTTTCAGGTTCAGGATCTGCTTCAACAAGAATGTCTTTATCCTTGCTCCTGCTCATATGAAAAAAAGGGACAGAAGATAATAATAAGGATCCTCTTTACCACAGTAGAGAGATTCCTTTATGTTAGTAGAAGAAGAAAAGAATAGAAGAAGGAAAAGAGGAACATTCGAACTCAGAGAGGAAGAGAGGGTTCAAATTTTAATATGAAGAGAAGTGTTAGTAAATGAATAAATAAATAGAAAGAGATGAGAGAGAAGAGTTTTCGAAAATTAACTAAAATAAAAGAAAAATATTAAAGTTAAAATTTGAAAATTAAGAAAAGGAATAAAATAAAAATTAAAATTTGAAACAATTAGTTAAAAAAAGAATTTTGAAAAAGAGGGAGGTAATTTTCGAAAATTAGAGAGAGGAAAGTAGTTAGGTGGTTTTGAAAAAGATAAGAAACAAACAAAAAGTCAATTAGTTAGTTAAAAAAGATTTGAAAATTAATTTTGAAAAGATAAGAAGTTAGAAAAGATTTTTGAAATCAATTTTGAAAAAGATATTTTGAAAAGATATGATTGAAAAAGATATTTTGGAAAAGATTTGATTTTTTTTTAAAGTTAAAATTGATTACTTGACTAACAAGAAACTAAAAGATATGACTCTAGAATTTAAAGATTGAACCTTTCTTAACAAGAAAGTAACAAACTTCAAATTTTTGAATCAATCACATTAATTATTAGTAAAGTTTTTGAAATTTTGAAATAAAGATAAGAAAAAAATTTTGAAAATAAATTTTAAAAATTTTCAAAAATAATAGAAAAAATGAAAAAGATTTGATTTTTCAAAAAGATTTTGAAAAGATAGGATTTTTAAAACTGAAAATTTGACTTGACTTACAAGAAATAGCTAAGTTTTAAAAATTTTTGACTAAGTAAACTCAAATTTTTGAAAATTATGAGTAAAATAAGGAAAAGATATTTTTCTGATTTTTGAATTTTTAATGAGGAAAGAGAAAAACCCAAATATGACCCAAAACATGAAAATTTTGGATCAAAACACTTAATGCATGCAAGAACACTATAATGTCAAGATGAACACCAAGAACACTTTGAAGATCAAGATGAACATCAAGACTTATTTTTGAAAGATTTTCAAGAAAAGAAAGACATGTAAGACACCAAACTTAGAAATTTTTAATGCTTAGACACTATGAATGCAAAAATGTATATGAAAAACAACAAAAAACACAAAACAAGAAAATATCAAGATCAAACAAGAAGACTTACCAAGAACAACTTGAAGATCGTGAAGAACACCATGCATGAAGTTTTCGAAAAAGATATGCAAAATTTTTTTAAAAAAACATGAAA
Source organism: Arachis hypogaea (assembly GCF_003086295.3). Taxonomy (NCBI): domain Eukaryota; kingdom Viridiplantae; phylum Streptophyta; class Magnoliopsida; order Fabales; family Fabaceae; genus Arachis; species Arachis hypogaea. The sequence goes on from NC_092039.1 coordinate 39,011,585, forward strand.
TTGACACCAAACTTAAAAATTGACTCTATACTCAAACAAGAAACACAAAATATTTTTGGTTTTTATGATTTTAAAAATTTTTTTGTATTTTTTTTCGAAAATTATTTTTTTTTGAAAAACGAAAACAAAGAAAAAATTTTTTTGAAAAATTTTTGAAAATTTTTGGAAAACAGAATTACCTAATCTGAGCAACAAGATGAACCGTCAATTGTCCAAACTCGAACAATCCCCGGCAGCGGCGCCAAAAACTTGGTGCGCGGAAATTGTGATCATCAACAATGGTGCTAAAGACTTGGAGCTCTCAAACGTGAATCACACATTGTCACAACTTCGCACAACTAACCAGCAAGTGCACTAGGTCGTCCAAGTAATACCTTACGTGAGTAAGGGTCGATCCCATGGAGATTGTTGGTATGAAGCAAGCTATGGTCATCTTGTAAATCTCAGTTAGGCGGATTCAAATGGTTATAATGGTTTTCGAAAATATAAAGATAAATAAAACATAAAATAAAGACAGAGATACTTATGTAAATCATTGGTGGGAGTTTCAGATAAGTGCATGGAGAGGCTTTTGTCCCTTCTGAATCTCTACTTTCCTACTACCTTCCTTCAATCATTCTCACTCCTTTCCATGGCAAGCTGTGTGTAGGGCATCACCATTGTCAATGGCTACTTCCCATCCTCTCAGTGAAAATGGTCCAAATGCTCTGTCACAGCACGGCTAATCATCTGTCGGTTCTTGATCATGTCGGAATAGAATCCATTGATTCTTTTGCGTATGTCACTACGCCCAATGACGCGTCCGCGTCAGCAACGCTTGCGCGTTGTGTGCACGTTTTTTTTAATTATCCGGTCCTGTTCTAAAATAGCTGCATGATCAGAAAATTAGTAAGAACTCAATAAAAACCAAATAAGTAAGAAAACTACTACTACGAAAAATAACTAAAAATGAAAAGAACGATCATACCACGGTGGGTTGTCTCCCACCAAGCACTTTTAGTTAAAGTCCTTAAGTTGGACATGTGGTGAGCTCCTTGTCATGGTGGCTTATGCTTGTACTGATCCAGGAATCCCCACCAATGTTTGTAATTCCAATGGCTACCGGGATCCCAAACTAGGCGCATAACGCCTTTGAGCAGGTTGAAGTAAGTGACAAGGCCCCAATAGTGTTGATTGTGGGAATGAATCCCAGGGTCCCAAACCTTGCTTTTATACCCGTCTTCTTGTGTATCACCATTGTTCCCACCGGGTAGCAAGCAATCTGAATTCTCACAGAGACATCCAAACAACCTTCTAGACCCAGTCAAGTGAGCTCTACACCAATCCTTGCACTTTAATTTGGAGCATGCAACCATACTGAACCTTGCTTGACAACTCTTACCACTAACCATCTTCCTCTTACTCTCAATGCCACAAAGAGCTCTAAGTTGACCATCCGTCTCTAGTAGCCCATATTCAAGTGGGAAAGTAAAGGTTAAGGGTAGGAATTTTACCCACTTGAATGTTGTATTGGATGGTGATGGCTTTGGAAGAGGTCTTGCAGGCTCTACTTCTTTGTGTTCTTCTTTGAATTCTTCCACTTCTTTGTAAGCTTCCTCAATTTCAACCTCTTCCTCTTTGTAGCTGTCTTCTAATTCAATCTCTTCTGCATTGCTTACCAAAGGCATGGGAGGTTGTGCATCTTTCTCCTTTGCTTTTGCATCTTCCTTTTCTTCCATGTGTGAGGATGAAAAGTTCTCTAGTTCACTAGAGTATAAACTCCTTTGATTGATTTCCTCACTTTCTTCCATAGGATCTTGCATTATATCTCTTGGGAAGAAATTTGCTTGCTCCTCTTCCTGTGACTTGATTATTTCCTGCACATAGTTCTCTATATTTTTAACACTTGTCTTTATATCATGTAGACATTCTTTCATGAGGAGCTCAAGATCTGATGGTATTTGAGATGAATAAGGAGATGGTGGCTCTTGGTATACATAAGAAGGAGATGCTTGTTCTTGATATGGGTAGAAAGGTGGTGGTTCTTGGTATGAATATGGAGATGCTGGTTTGTGGTATGAATATGGAGGTGGTGGCTCTTGATAGTTGGAACATGGAGCATTGAAGTTTCTTTGGTTTTGACTTTGCCAACCAAAATTTGGATAGTTCCTCCATCCACCATAATATGAATCACTACTCGGGTGTGAGTAGTAACCCATGTGATCTCTCTCCATTATTTTTCCTTAGTACAAAACACCAAACAGGATTAAACGCACCATGTGGTAAATAGGAAAGCAAAGAAGAAAGAACAGAATTCTAAGAATTAAAATAAAACTAACTGGAAGACACCAAACTTAATTTCAGAAATTAAAAAAAATATGGGTGCTATTAATTTTTTTAAATAAAAGAAAAAAAAGAAAACGAAAAAGGGGGGAGGGGGTACTGAACGGAAAAGAAGAAAAAAAAGGAAAATAATTTTTTTTTTCGAAAAATAATAGAACAAATTTTTTTTTGTAAAATTAAAATTAAAACGCCTAATCTAAACAATCAAACAACTAATAGTTGTTAATCACTATCAATCCCTGGCAACAGCGCCAAAAACTTGGTGCGGATTTTATAACCCACAGTTACTAACCGGCAAGTGCACCTGGTCGTATCAAGTAATACCTTACGTGAGTAAGGGTCGATCCCACGAGGATTGATGGATCAAGCAACAATAGCGTTTGATAGGATTAGTTAGGCAAGCAAAAATTGGTTTTGAGATGTTCAAAAGGTTTAAGTTCGAACTCAGAATATCAAAAGGATAGACAAATAAATAAGTTGGAAATAAAATATTGAGAAAACAGTTAAGGTTTCAGAGTTATCTATTTTCCAGATTAACTTTTATTACTAACTAATTTAATCATGCAAGATATAATTTCATGGCAAACTATATGTGACTAGACCCTAATTCCTTAGACCTTCCTAGTCTCCTCTAAAATTCATTAACTGCCAATTCCTTGGTCAATTAATTACAATTAGGGGGTGATGATCAATTTCTAGTTTATATGCCAAAAGAATCCTAATTATCCACAAATAAAGGGATTATATGTCACGTATCCCATTAAATACAAACAATTAAAAATTCAGTATAATATGTTTCCAAGCTGTTGTTCAAGTAAAGAGCTTTTCCAAGTTTTACGAGAATTCAATTAGAACATGGGTCATACTTCCGTTCCACCCAATGTTCATAGAATAAAGGACAAAAACAATTATTGAAATATAAATCAAGACATGAATTAAATTAAAAAGATCAAACGAATCAATCCATAAAAATATAGACAGAGCTTCTAACCTTAACAATGAAGGATTAGTTGCTCATGGTTCAGAGAAGAAAAATAAGGGTTCTGGTAACAATCTGGTGCCTGTCTAAATATACAGAGTTTCTATTTATTACTAATCCTAATAGGTTTAAAATCAAAAATTAAAAATAATATATTTTCCTAAAAGATAAGATTTGAATTTAAATTCGAATTAATTAATAGATCTTCAGTTGATGGGTGGGGACCACTTGATTTGTCCATTCTGCAGCTTCTAATATGTGTTTTCTGGGCTGGAAACTGGGTCAAAAATAGCCCAGAAATCATAGCAGCATTTTCTGAATTATTGCAGATCGCACATGTGACGCGTCCGCGTCATCCACGCGCACGCGTCATTTGTGCAAATTCCAATACACGCGTTCGCGTCAAGCACGCGATCGCGTCAAGCACGCGATCGCGTCATTGTGATTTCTCCATTCTGTGCGGTCGCGTGAGCCATGCGTCCACGTCGGTCTTCGCTGGTCATCTCTTTGGTTTCTTCTTTTTCTCTGCAGAAACTTCATCAAATCCCTCCGAATGCTACCTAAAATAAAAAAATTTTCACAAAACTCAAAATAGCATCCATAGTGGCTAAAATATAATTAATTCTAAATTAAACTCAATAATTTAGATGCAAATTCACTAGGAAAAGATAGACAAGATGCTCACGCATCACCCAACAATTGTGAGTTTGAAGCTCGTCACAGTCATTCAATCCCTGAATCCTACTCGGAATACCACAGACAAGGTTTAGACTTTCCGGATTCTCAAGAATGGCCACCAATAATTCTAGCTTATACCACAAAGATTCTAATTAAGAAATCCAAGAGATATTCATTCAATCTTAGGTAGAACGGAGGTGGTTGTCAGGCACACATTCAAAAGGATGGATGATGATGAGTGTCACAGATCATCACATCCATCAGGTTGAAGTACAAATGATATCTTAGAACAAGAATAAGCTTGAATTTAATAGAAGAATAATAGTAATTGCATTAATTCTCGAGATACAGCAGAGCTCCACACCTTAATCTATGGTGTGTAGAAACTCCACCGTTGAAAATACATAAGTGATGGTCCAGGCATGGCCGAATGGCCAGCCCCCAAAACGTGATCAATAGTCTCCTAAGATGAAAAATAGATTAAAACTGAGACTAAAGATGTCTAATACAATAGTAAAATGTCATATTTATACTAGACTAGTTACCAGGGTTTACAGAAATAAGTCTAAATGCAGAAATCCACTTCTGGAGCCCACTTTGGTGTGTGCTTGGGCTGAGCTTGAGCTTTACATGTGCAGACACTTCTCTTGGGGTTAAACGCCAAGTTGCAACGTTTGTTTGGCGTTTAACTCTGGTTTGGGATGTGTTTCTGGCGTTTTACTCCAGAATGCAGCATGGAACTGGCGTTGAACGCCAGCATGCATCGTCTAAACTCGAATAAAGTATGGACTATTATATATTGCTGGAATCCCTGGATGTCTACTTTCCAAGGCAGTTGAGAGCGCGCCATTTAGAGTTTTGTAGCTCCAGAAAATCTATCTCGAGTGCAGGGAGGTCAGAATCCAACAGCATCAGCAGTCCTTTTTTAGCCTGAATAAGATTTTTGCTCAGGTCCCTCAATTTCAGCCAGAAAATACTTGAAATCACAGAAAAACACACAAACTCATAGTAAAGTTCAGAAATGTAAATTTTTCATAAAAATCAATAAAAACATCTGTAAAAGTAGCTAGATCCTACTAAAAACTACCTAAAAACAATGCCAAAAAGCGTATAAATTATCCGCTCATCAATTACCACCTTTCCCATTCTCTTCCTTGCTCTAACCCTTGACATTTTAACATACTTTCTCTTTTTTTTAGGATGGCCACCAAAAAAGGCAAGGAGAAAGCTACCCCCAAATCAACAGCAAGGAGAGGCACAAAAAGAGCATTAGTGGCAGAGCCATCTTCAACTGCAGTTAAGCCCTGAAACAAGAGAATTCAGAGGATTATAAAGATCGATGAAAAAGAGAAAGCCTTCCCAGGAAAGGGCACTGCGTGATTTTCCAATCGCTACTGTGAGCAGATGTTCCCAATCCTGGCAGCAAGGAATTACAACAACGAACACCTTCTTATCCCCCCGCCTCGTATTGCTGAATTTGTTGAGTCGCAAATTGCACAAAGACATTAGGGATTCCTACTGAGACAGCCTCGGCAAGTTAATCTTTCGTGGATAGTCGAGTTCTACTCCAATTTCCACTTGCCAACCCTGCAGTCTGTCTATGTCCGTCAGACGCAAGTCCCCATTATAGAAGAAGCCATTCAACGAGCCTTAGTTCTTTCCCCTACTCCAGAAGGACTGGACGCATTCCAAGAAGCCGCACTCAAGCGCCAGACGTACCAATTTGACTGGGACACTGTTCTCAGAGTTATTGCACAACCTAGCAGCAGATGGATTTATAGATACCATCGTTCCCGACCTAAGGGAATATCAGCTTCTGAGCACTTATGAGTCCTCATTCACTGCAGACATGGCCGTTCTACTATGGTGCATCCTTACAGACCAGCCTTTGAACCTACCAAGACACATCCAAAATGCCATGGGACACGTACAAATTGCGGGCAACCTACCTTTTCCCGCCTTGGTCTCAGATCTTGTCTCAGCAGCTGGAGTCTCCCACAGAGCTGGGGACACCAAAGCCATGCTTCCACGGGATGATCAGTACGTCCCTAATTGGAAATATCTCAGGCCACCAATAGCCACTACTAGCCAGTCTGCAGAACAAGCTGCAGACATTCCTCCTTCGACACCACAAGCACCTTCAACAAGTCAGTTGCTCCATCAAATACTGGAGAGGTTAGACTGGCAAGAACAGAAAGTGAAGCTACGAGAGTGTCGTAACCAGCGCCGATTCAAATACCTCAAGGAGTTACTCACAAGCAACCACAGAGCTGACAAAGACCCAGACTCTCCAGACTCCACTTCCTTTACCAGCACAAGGAGCCATGACGGTCCTGACTGTGGAGATACTGCTACCGGCCCACCTTTGTTCCTGACAGATGGCACCGAGAACAGTGCAAAGCCTTAAATGTGGGGAGGTCAGTCAGTACCTGACTTGCAGAGGTAATTTCTCTTTCCTAACACCAATTTTCTCTTTTCTTAGAATAAGATAGATTGCATAATAATATGATTAATTGCATGCATGTTTTACTTGATTAAAAAGATAATAAGTTTCTTTTAAGACCCTATTTTTGAAAAATTTCACTAATTTAAATCAAAACCTTTATGTTAAATTTGTTTGAAGTTGTAATTAAAACATGGTTCTTAAGCTAAAGAACACACAACCTGTGAGACTTTGAGCCTAAATACATGGTTACATTATTTAACCATAAATATTTTTTCTTGTGTGTTTACTTCTCTATGATTGTAATCTGAATTTTGTTTTATCCTATATGTCTAATGTTAATGTTTTATATGCATACATATGATTGAGGTCATTGTTTGTCTAGCTCTCTTATCCCAAATGAGCCTACCCTTTTAATTACCTTTGCTAGTTACTTTGAGCCATTTTAGCCCCATTTGTTCTATATTTTACCACATTACTAGCCTTAAGCAGAAAAATAATTAAATATCCCAATTGAATCTTTGGTTAGCTTAAGATAGAAATTGTGTATTAATTGAGTTTGGGAAGATTGTGGGAACAAAGGTTAATAAAGGAATATGTCATGATAAAATAAGGGGAATTTGGGTACCTACTCATGTAAAACTATAAAAGAAAATTAAAAAAAATCTATGTGCATTGATAAGCTATGTTTAATTCTAAAAAAATATATTTTAGTAAATAAGGGGACAAAATTACCTCAATGATAAGTTAAAGTTCAATAATCAATGCACATGTGATAAAATTAAAATAAAGGTTGATGCATGAGTCTGGAATGTGAAAAGGAAATTCTGGGTAGGTAGGTATGAAATTTGAAGTTATATAGAATATACATATATGATTACGTGAAAACTTGGGTTAATTAAAGATTCAATTTATAAGCTCACTTAGCCATATATAACTTTACCCTTACCTTAGCCCCATTACAACCTTGAAAAGACCTCATGATGTTTGCATTGATACATTAAATGTTGTTGATTGGTTAGGTGAAGAACAGAAATTAGAGAGTATAATTAGAGAAGGATAGAGTGATTACCCTATACACTAGAAAGATTAGAGTGCGCACACACCATTAATGAGGGTTCAATGCTTGATTCCATGTCCCCTGCTTTCACGAGCTGTCTTCTTACAAATTTACCTGCTTTTACTGTGTGGTTTGAACTAGTGGAATCTGCTCCATGTTTTGTCTTAGAGAACTTATTTATTTTTAATCAGATAGACAAAGTCATATAGTTGCATTCATTATATAGTTGCATTGCATTGCATGAGTCTTACATGTCGCTATTCATTTAGATTTATCACCTTCAACTAAGCATGAGGACATGCTAATGTTTAAGTGTGGGGAGGTTGATAAACCATTATTTTATGATTTATAGTGTTTAATTGCGTGATTTTATCAAGTCTTCACCCACTTATTCATATGATTTGCATGTATTTACAATTCCTTCCTGAAAATATTCTATGAATGAAAAAACTTGCTTCCTAAAGATCTTTTAATTGTATATTTTTAGTCTCCTTTATACCATTCGATGCTGTGATTTGTGTGTTAAGTGTTTCAGGCTTCATAGGACAGGAATGGCTTAGAAAATGGAGAGGAAGCTTGTAAAAATGGAAGGAACACAAGAAGTTGAGGAGATGACCAGCGAGAAATGACGCGGGCGCATGGCTCACGCGACCGCGCAAAATGGAGGAAATTGCAGTGACGCGTTTGCGTGCCTGACGCGATCGCGTGGATTGGAAGCTGCACGAGTGACGCGAATGCGTGGACGACGCGCATGCGTGGCACAGAAAATGCTCAGTGACGCGAACACGTAGATGACGCAGTCGCGTGACATGCGCGATCTGCATAATTACAGAAGTCAGTGGCATAGATTCTGAGCCGCATTTTAATCCAGTTTTCGGCCCATAAATGCAGATTAGAGCCTGGAAACATGCAGAGACAAGAGACAACATTCATTCCGCATAATTTTTAGTTTGGAGATCTGATTTTACTCCTCCTCTAGCTTTTCTCTCTACACATTCATAGTATTTAGGATTTGGTTTTTATTGTTTTTTGGATTGGGATATTGAGAAGAGTTATTACCTCTGCAAGACTTCATCACTCTAGTTTGTTCTCTTTACTTTTGGCTTACTCTTTCATATCCTTAATTTGTTCAAAGTTACAATTGGATTATTTTTAGAATTTATTAATACAAGAACCATTTTTATTTTTAATTGATTTTTTTTATTATTGTCTATCATGTCTTTCTTTATTCCTTATTTTTATTTTGTGAAATTTGCATTCATGATGAGCGAGTAGTTTTCTAACTTAATTGGGAGTTGATTGAAAGGAGACCCTTGAGTTAGAATGCTCAAGAGTAAAATTGTAATTGGGTTTATTGTTGGATGGCTCTCTTGTCACTAACACTAATCCTTCCCAAGGGAGAGGATTAGGACTTGTGAATAGAAGTAGACTTCTAACTTACTTGACTTTCCTTTACCTAGTAAAGGATAACTAAGTAGAACAACCTTCAATTATCAATTGATCTTAGGAAAACTCCAAAAAGGATAGAACTTTCGATTAATCTACTCCCGGTGAAGATTCTTATTTAAATTACATCAATTCTGTGATTTAATTTCCTATTTATCCAACTCAAAACCATTTTGGAAAATCTCTGATTAATAAGATAACACTTCTTCCTGCAACTCGTTGGGAGACGACCTGTGATTCATACTCCCAGTATTTTAATTCTAATTTTGTGACAACCCTTCTAAATTAATAAGAGAATTTTTGTTGGTTAAGAACTGTACTTGCAACGTATCACTCATATTAATTTTTTAATCTGCCAATTTCTGCCACGTCAATGCCTGGTCTCGATCGTTCACTCGTGGAACATCGATTAGCATTAAAATCGAATACTAGACCCGTGAAACAAACTCCAAAACGTTTTGCTCCTGAAATCAATAAAAAAATTAAAGAACAAATTGAACACTTGATTAAAGCAAAATTTATTCGAACTGCACGCTATGTTGAGTGGGTTTCGAATATTGTCCCTGTAATGAAGAAAAATGGAAAGTTAAGAGTATGCATGGATTTTTGATATTTGAATAATGCTACTCCAAAGGATGAATATTTTATGCCAATTGCAGAATATTAATTGATTCTGCAACAGGAAATGAAATTCTTAGTTTTATGGACGATTATTCAGGATATAACCAAATCTTTATTGCAAAAGATGATGTTTCCAAAACTGCTTTTCATTGTCCTGGGGCGTTAGGCACTTATGAGTGGGTAGTTATGCCTTTTGGTTTGAAAAATGCTGGTGCAACATATCAGCGAGCAATGAATGCTATTTTCCATGATTTTATTAGAAAATTTATGGAGGTTTATATCGATGACATCATGGTCAAATCGATTTCAGTGAGTCAACACATCGACCACTTGAGAAAGGCGTTTGTTACCATGAGGAAGAATGGGTTAAAAATGAATCCTTTAAAATGTGCATTTGGTGTATCGGCTGGAAATTTTTTAGGTTTCGTTGTTCATAAAAAAGGAATTGCAATTGATAAAAATATGGCGGATGCAATATTGGCATTATCTGCACCCAAATCGAAGAAAGAAGTGCAGTCCTTTTTGGTTAAGGTGAATTATCTTTGAAGGTTCATTTCGAATCTTTCTGACCGAACTCGAGTATTTGCACCTTTGGTAAAATTAAAGAATGACTCACAGTTTGAATGGACGAAGGAGCATCAATTAGCGTTTAACTCGATTAAAGCTTATTTGTCTAAGGCTCCGATTATGGCGAATATTCGTCCACGTGAGTCTTTAAAATTATACATTACAGCATCTGAAAACACAATTGGATGTATGTTAGCCAAGATGATGAGAACGGGCATGAGCGAGCCGTTTATTACCTTAGTCGAGTTTTGACTGATATCAAGACAAGGTATTCCCCGATAGAAAAATTATGTTTATCTTTATATTATGCCTGTATGAAACTTAAATGTTATATGGTGGCTAAATTGGTGAAGGTTATAGCACAAACTGATCTCATCAAATATATGTTAAGTTTTCCAATGTTACGGGGACATTTAGGAAAATGGATGCTGGCATTAACAGAGTTTGATTTACAATATGTCTCAGCCAAGGCTGTAAAAGGGTAGGTCATTGAAGATTTTCTTGTGGATAATTTGAATAATCTGAATGACCAGGGAGCAAATGTAATCGATATCGAGGTTGATTAATGGAAGTTATATTTTGATGGATCGAAACATAAAGATGGCGCAGGAATTTGAATTCTTATTATCTCACCAGAGGGGATTCCATCAGAATTTTTGTTTGAACTAAAATATCCCTGCTCGAATAATGTAGCAGAGTACGAAGCTTTGATTTTGGGTCTTGAGATATTAATTGGTAAAGGGGCTTTGGAAGTTCAAATATTTGGGAATTCTCAGTTAGTGTTAAAGCAGTTATCGAAGGAGTTTAAATGCAATAATGAGAAGTTGCAGACATATTTGACAACTGCTTGGGAATTATTAACTTCCTTTCAAAAAGTTTCTTTGGTCCACATCCCCAGGATCCATAATGAAATTGCTAATGAATTGGCCTAGATTGCTACGAAATACAGAATCGGTCCAGAAACACTTAAAAAATTGTCTAGTATCTGTCAAATATTAGTACCTGTAAGTGAAAGAGAAGTTTTGTGCATAGATGAGTGGGAAGATTCTGATTGGAGAAAGCCTGTTGTGCAGTATTTAAAGAATCCCAATATTTTCCAGTCGATAGAAAAATGAAATTGCAAGTAATAAATTTTGTCTTGATGGCCGATAAGTTGTATAAAAAGAGAATCAATGGGAGTTTGTCGAAATGTTTAGGCCAGGATGATCAAAACATTGCTTTAGGTGAAGTTCATAATGGAATATGTGGTGCCCATCAAGCTGGCAAAAAGATGAAATGGGTGTTATATCGCAACCATGTGTATTGGCCATCTATGATAAAAGATTGTATCGATTATGCAAAGGTATGTCAAGAATGTTAGAAACATGGTTCGATACAGCAAATTCCAGCGTCTGAGTTGCATTCGATAATAAAACCATGGCCATTTAGAGGTTGGGCTTTAGATTTGATTGAGTTAATTCACCCTCCTTCATCAAAACAACACAAGGTTATCATGGTAGCAATTGATTACTTCACAAAGTGGTTGTAGCAATTCCCCTAATAGAAGTTAATCAAGGTGAAATAATAGATTTTATGGAGGAGCATATTATCCATCGATTTAGAATTCCTCAAACATTGAGTACCCATCAAGGAACCATGTTTACTGGTCAGCAAATTAAAAATTTTGCAACCTCAAGGAATATTAATATGGTTACCTCAACCCCTTATTATGCGCAGGCTAATGGGCAAGAAGAGGCAGCAAATAAAATATTGATAAGTTTGATCAAAAAGCATATCGAAAATAAGCCTCGAATGTGGCATGAGACTTTAAGCCAAGTACTATGGGCTTATCGAAATTCGCCAAGGGGGTCAACAGGTACTTCACCTTATAAATTAGTTTATGGTCATGATACAATGGTACACTTAGAGATTAATTTGAATACTTTGAGGGTGTCGAAACAAAATAATTTGCCAGTTGATGACTATTGGAATGCAATGTTTGATAAATTGAATGAATTAGATGCAGAGCGAATATTGGCACTTGAAAATGTGATTCGACAAAAAGAAAATATTGCTCGAAGTTATAATCGTCGAATAAAAGAAAAATATTTTAGTGTAGGTAAGTTGGTTTTGAAAGTTATTTTGCCGATGGAAAAGAAATCGAAATTTCTTGGCAACTGGTCCCATGCTTGGGAGGGCCCTTTTCAAGTGGTAGGATCATATTCTGGAAATGCTTATCAGGTCAAGGATATCGAGTCAGGAAAAGTGGTTAACTTGATCAATGGAAAATATTTGAAGCGATATTACTGTTGGTTAAATTAAAGTCAAACATGCATAAGTCTAGAAAGAAAAAACCATTACAAAGAGTAAAGCATGAAGTAAAGGAATTCAAGATGCCAAAATTCTTGCCAAGTCTGAACGCAGCTTTGGCCTTTTGTTGTCCAGAGTTGAAAGTGTCTCAGCTTACTTGAATTTGTCGAACTAGACTTTCTCAAGTTGTTTTTCGTATTCTTCTCATTTAGTCTCAATTGAGACAAGCTCTTGGATAATATGTTATTGTTCTTGCTGGGCAGTAGTTAGAGGTTTGGCTATATCAGCTCGTCTCTGGCGTATCTTGGCAAGCTTTTCATTAATCTGAGCTAATTTTGCTTCAAGTTTTTCTTCTTCCTTGTCATAGAAAGCTTGAATGAAAATAGCATGAGAAATTCTCGAATCGAATTCTTCACGGGAAGCTTGGGTTGATTGGAGGGCTGCAATACAACCTTCTACATTAGTTTTGATCTTAGCTTTCTCATTCTCAGTTTCCTGGAGTTGAAATTGAAAAGCTACGCTGTCATTGGCAAGTTGTTTGAATTCTTGGATCGAGATAGAATGTGGAATGTTAGTTGGGAGTTTAAAAGTAGAATTTAAAAGATCAGACAAGAGCTGGTTAAGAATTGTATCATTAACCTATGCAACAGGTGGATGATCCAAGAGCTTTATGAGTGACCGAAGTTGTTCTTTAATATCAACACTTGATTCGAATGAAAGCCTGGATGTAGAAGGTTGCAGGAGTGTTGGAATAGGTACAGGCACTTCATCCTCTTGGATGACTTGATTCAGAATAGATATCAAATTGGCCAATGTAGAACTTGTGGGAGTGGTAGAAGTACCCAAGTTTCCAGTTCCTTGTCCAGGAGGATTTTAAAGTTCAGCCTGTTGGGGAGGACTAGAGAATCCTTGAGGAGTTTCTAAAACCCAAATCAAGGAGAGTCCGAATTACTAGTGTCAGAAGCTCGAGAGACAGAATCAAAGTCTGGAGCTACTTGATTTTCTATAGAAAGTGCAGCATGGTTGTTTGGTGAGTCTGTCCCAATTATTTGAGTTTGTACTGGAGAATGTTGTGAAGGATCTTTTGTTAAATCAACCACTTGTGTTATGTGGGGAGGTGGAAGAGCAGTTGGAAGTGATTAAACAGACCCTGTAACTTGGATTGAATCATGGAATGTGGAGTGCCCTTGCTCTTGATGTTGTTGTAAAAAGGGTTGATTAGATGCTAAAAGGGAAGTGATTGAATGAGCCGCAGTAGTGGACTGGTATGAAAGGAACATAGTTGTAAATTAGGATTTATTCTAACTTAAATGAGATAAATGTGGAAATGCTAATGGTACCTGAACGAATCTTGGCTTTCCAGTGAATTGAGGACCAGGGTCCGAATCAGTCGTGTCTTCTGATTGGGAGGAAGCAGCAAGAGCATCCTTATTGGTTTGTTCACTTTCCTCAAAGATCTCACTTGCTGTTTGCAGCAGTAACTGATAAAACTCAAAAAATTTAAGAGTTATTAAGTAAATGCAATTTTTAGAACATTTCAAGCTGAAGAGCATATATATAAATAGAAATAGTTACCCTTCTAAAGGCTCTGGTAAGAGTCCTTCGAATTTTGTGTGGTGGCTGTCGAGTAGTGTCAGCCTTTCTTTTTTGGGTTCTTATTGGAAAACTTTCAGCAGTAGGGACTGTTCGAATGACAGACTGTTGAATTTCCTCTAAGGTATGCGTATACCTTGAGTAATAGGTAGCCCACCATTCAAAGCAGGATTTGGTAATATATGAGCTGTGATTATAGACCAGAAAATTGAAACATTCCTGCGTTGCTGATTCTTTAATAGGCAAGAGTTAAATTCTTCTTAAGAAGTTAAAGTGATGTGGCAGAATAGGTCACCAATTCGAGGCAGTGGTGTTGGGATTGCTTGAAAAAACCCCAGTTGCCTGGCTAAAAAATGAGGAGCATACAGATTTACTTTGAATTTTTTCTTTTTGTGTTGGGGCAGCCCTGTAGGAATTACTTGGACAGCTAACAAATTTGCCCAATTTTGGTTTGCAAGCTTGTTCTCCTCGTTGTTGTTGGGGAAGAGTAAACGGTCAAGCCAGTCAGTACCATAATTTCGACGCAAAAAAGGAGCAAAATTGAGGTTGTCATTGTCAAAATCTTTACAACAATGAAAGAGAGAAAAAACAGCCTAAAATCGATCTTCATCCGATTGTGTGTCAGGAAAGTTAGGCTTATAATTAGCCAATCGAAAGCCTTCGATGTGCTGTTTATTAGTATTGCCTACTCCAGGTTTTATCATAAATTTTTTCAAAAATGGCATTGAGCCATAATTGGAGAAGCCAAAGAGGGCCTCCTATACTGATTATATTATTGTCTCGAAGACAATGGACAAATTGACCAAACTCTTCGAAAATATGCCCTAGAAGGAGTTTGGCCAAATTAAGTGTTTTTCCTTCGTGAAGCAAAGCAGCTAAAGGAAGAAAGAGCTTTGACATTGATGAATGGATTTTTGATGGTATAGAATTTCACAAATAAATTCTCGTTGCAAGTATAGTTTCTAAACCAATCAATAATCCTTTCATACAAAAAGTTGTTTTTCACAAGTACAAACCCCTAAAATCTATAAACCGAAGTATTTAAACCTCGGGTCGTTCTCCCTAGGAATTACAATAAAGTGTCATGTTATTGGTTATGAGTTATTTTGGGGTTTTTTTGAGATTTTAGACAAGAAATATAAATGGCAAGGAAAATAAACTAACAACTAACAAAGCTCTTATCAAGATATGAGAACTAGAAGTCCTATCCTAGTTATCCTCCTTAATTGTGACCATAAATTGTTCATTGCTACCACTTAGTTAACCTTTAACCATGGAGAAAAGTCAAGTGGATGAATCAATTTGATTCCTCAAGTCCTAATCAACTCCTAAAGGAAAGACTAGCTTTAGAGGCATTCAAATCAATTAGCAACTTCTAATTATCAATCAACAAAGGAATTAGTTAACTCAAGAGTCACTAATCACTCTACCAAAGCCAAGAGGAGCAAAATCTATACTAAAGCTAAAAGAGGCATTTTATCAAACACATAAGAGGCAATAAAGGTAAATATTATTAATTGCAAGAATTAAAGGAATCTACAACTACAAAAGCAAGAGATCAACAATAGAAAACCAAAGAAACACTTTTATTATGAATTACCTTGAATTGAATTGAAAGAAAATAGAAGGAACAATAGTAGATCTACAACAAAGTACAAGAACAACATAAAGGAAATTACAACAAAAGAATGGAAGAATGATGAATGTAATAACAAAGAATTGAGAAGTAGAAGTAGAAGAAAGAGTGAATGAAAACCTAGATCTAAGAACTAAACCTAATCTTAATCCTAATCCTAGAGAGAAGTGAGAGCTTCTCTCTCTAAAACTAACTCTAAACTAATCCTAATGAGTGTGAATGATCAAAAGTCCCTTTGCTCTTCAATCTTTGGCTTTAAATAGCAGTTTAGGTGCCAAAGTTGGTTGGGATTGGGCCCCACAACTCCTCAGAATTCGTTGGGTGTGAATTTACTTAAAAATCAAGTATCGGCATCGACACGTACGCGCACAGCACACGTACGCGTCCATGGGCCATTTCGCAGGGTGCGCGTAAGCGCCAGGTGCGCACGCGCGACCATGGGTGAGTTCAACTCTTTGGCTTTTCATGATTTCTCCACTTTGCATGCTTTCCTCTTCACTCCTTTGATCCATTCCTAGCATTTTCAATCTAAAATCACTAACAAACACATCAAGGCATCTAGTAGAATCAAAGGGAGATTAAAATCATCAAGTTAAAGGCCTAAAAGCATGTTTTCACCTCTAAGAACAAATAATGAGACAATCACAAAATCATGCTAATTCATTAAATAAATGTGGGTGAAAGGTATTAAAATCTCCTATAATCAACACAAGATAAACCCTACAAATGGGGTTTATCAACCTCCCCACACTTAACCCAAGCATGTCCTCATGCTTAAACTAAGAATGAAGTAAAGGGCATGGCATTTATTCAATGGAAACTATACTATGTGCAACCTATCTAAATGCAACTATCTGAATGAATGCAATTGCTTGATCAAAATAAATCAATTCTCAAGAACCACATATGCACAAGGGCTAAGGACTAGCAAGTCTAATCCACAATTGATTGAGTTATTAGATATTTTTACAAACTTGCATAAGGAGTGATGATCATAGGTGGAAAACATGTAATTGAGCAATCGAACCCCACCGATAGTGTTTGCACTCTATTCGCTCAAGTGTTTAGGGTTGATTCTCTCAATTCTCCTTTATTTCATGCTTTCTAAGATTTGTTTTTCTTCTAACAATCAACATTATTTTCATGCATGCATACAAGTATCATGAGGTCTTTTCATGGGTTGTAATGGGGCTAGGGTCAAGGTAAAGATGCATATTTGGTCAAGTGAGATTGAAATTTGAATATTTGATAAGCTTAAACTTCCCACCTAACCTATGACATCCTATACACTTTTAAAGCTAACCTAACTACCCATTTTTCACTTTTTAACATACTCATGTATTTTCTTTTCATTTCACAACACTTATGCATTGACCCTTATTGAGCTTTGCTTGGGGCATTTTGTCCCCTTTTTATTTCTTTCTTTTTATTTGTTTCTTTCTTTTTTTTCTATTTTTTTCTTTTCCATATTGTTTTTCTTTTCTTTCTTTTTTTTCTTTTGTTTTTCTCATTTTTTTCTTTCTTTCAAGACTATCAATGCATAAGGCGTTACATTTAATGAACGCATGAGTATGTACCCAATTCCCAATAATTTCAATAAAAATACAAGACTACTCTTTTATTCCAACCAATGTTCTCAAGATTCCCACACTTGAATGATACACACACTCTAGCCTAAGCTAATCAAATATCCAAATAAGGACATTTATTTGTTTTTTGCTTTAGGGCTTGTAATGTGCTAAAATAAGAACAAATGAGTTAAGCGTAGGCTCAAAATTGGCTAACAATGGAAGATAAAAGGTAGGTGATGAGCGGATATTTTATACGCTTTTTGGGGGTAATATCATGTAGATTTTAGTATGTTTTAATTAGTTTTTAGGCAAAAATCATATTTCTGGACTTTACTATGAGTTTGTGTGTTTTTCTGTGATTTCAGGTATTTTCTGGCTGAAATTGAGGGAGTTGAGCAAAAATCTAAGTTAGGCTGAAAAAGGACTGCTGATGCTGTTGGATCCTGACCTCCCTGCACTCGGAATGGATTTTTTGGAGCTACAGAAGTTCAATTGACGCGCTCTCAATAGTGTTGGAAAGTAGACATCCAGGGCTTTCCAGCAATATATAATAGCCCATACTTTGCGCAAAGATAGACGACGTAACTTGGCATTGAACGCCAAGTACATGCTGCTGTCTGGAGTTAAACGCCAGAAACACGTCATGATCCGGAGTTGAACGCCCAAAACATGTTATAACGTGGAGTTCAACTCCAAGTAAAGCCTCAGCTCGTGGATAGCTTTAGTCTCAGCCCCAGCACACACCAAGTGGGCCCCAGAAGTGGATTTCTGCACCAATTATCTTAGTTTACTCATATTCTGTAAACCTAGGTTACTAGTTCACTATTTAAACAACTTTTGGAGACTTATCTTGTACCTCATGACATTTTCAGATCTGAATTACATACTCTTTGACGGCATGAGTCTCTAAACTCCATTGTTGGGGGTGAGGAGCTCTGCAGCGTCTCAATGAATTAATGCAATTGATTCTATTTCTCCATTCAAACGTGTGTGTTCCTATCTAAGATGTTCATTCGTGCTTAATTATGAAGAAGGTGATGATCCGTGACACTCATCACCTTCCTCAATCCATGAACGTGTGTCTGACAACCACCTCTGTTCTACATCAGATTGAATGAGCGTCTCTTAGATTCCTTAATCAGAATCTTCGTGGTATAAGCTAGATTGATGGCGGTATTCATGAGAATCCGGAAAGTCTAAACCTTGTCCGTGGTATTCCGAGTAGGATTCTGGGATTGAATGACTGTGACGAGCTTCAAACTCCTGAAGGCTGGACGTTAGTGACAGAAGCAAAAGAATCATTGGATTCTATTCTGACCTGATTGAGGACCGACAGATGATTAGCCGTGCTGTGACAGAGCACAGGAACGTTTTCACTGAGAGGATGGGAAGTAGCCATTGACAACGGTGACACCCTACATACAGCTTGCCATGGAGGGAACTTGCACTTTTCCATGGATGGAATATTACATTACAGGAATAAATCAAGACAAAGCATCTCCAAAACTCCAACATATTCTCCATTACTGCACAACAAGTAACTATTTAACACTCTTTTATTTTTTTCTAATAATTCCAACTGATAATTTTAATTAATATCCTGACTAAGAATAATAAAATAAACATAGCTTGCTTCAAACCAATAATCTCCGTGGGATCGACCCTTACTCATGTAAGGTATTACTTGGACGACCCAGTGCACTTGCTGGTTAGTGGTACGAAGCTGTGTTAAATAGTCCATTAATATTGGCAGACACAAATTCGTGCACCAGTAGGCTATATGGGTAAGTGAGCTAAATAAAATGATGGTCTCAATCATATAAATGCATGAATACACAAAATAATGGACATAAAGAATCAAGCAAATCAAAGATTACAATCATAGAAAGAGAATAATGCACACAAGAAGGAAAACAAGTGGTTATAAGATGTAACCACACCATTAGTCTCAAATCTCACAAGCTTGTGTTCTTAGCTCAAAAACATGATCCACAAGATATATAATTCAAGCAAGTTCTATGAAAAGTTTTCACTCAAATCAATTGGTGCCCTATAGACAGAAATCCTGAAAAAATTTTGTTATTTTGACTAAGCTTATTTTGTATATGTATGCAAAAATAGAAAAAAAATGCAAATAAAAATCCTAAAAACCTAAGATGAAATGCAAAAGTGTTGGAATTAGAAATTTTCACCCAAAATCGCCGACCGGTCGGACGACCTCCCCACACTTAAAAGTTTGCACCGTCCTCGGTGCACTCAAAGATGAGCAAGGCGATACGGCGACTTTCCGGAATGCTACCTTCAGCTGGTAGGTCAACCGGTGCTGCGTGTTCTTTATCCACTTTCGTTATTGCTTGTGGTGCATCAATCATGAAAAACAGAAAATAACACCATAAGGTGAGAAAATACAAAAGCAAGGAAGCATACATTGTTGGAATGAGGTAAATCACTTAGGATTGAGTGAGTGAATTAGTGTGACATTAAGAAATATTAGGTATGTGAATTCTAAATTAGGCAGTTTAGAACATACATTAGCATAAAAAGCAATGTCACAAAAGAAGCATGCACTTCACTTATTCTAGTGTGCTTGAGATGCTTTAGGTAAACTTGTAAGATAAAACAAGCATTAAAGAAGCATGAGAGCATTCAAGCCATAAGCATATGGATGCATATGATCATGAAATACAATGTATTAAGGTAAATGCACACCATCCAATGTCAAGAGATTGCCTAATCAAAGAATAGGGTTCAAATTACATGGTGGCTAGGTACAACATGCAATTCAAAAGGATTTAAAAGCTTGAGGGCAATGTCATGTACTTGGTATTCTTAAAAAGGTAAGCATGAAAAACTCAAAACCAAGTAGCAAAATATAACCTCAACAATAGAATCCAAAAAAGATTATCTAAAAACATTCATGCTAAAATAGAATTTAGGCAATAAAGGGGCAGCAATGCATAGTAAACAAAGTCAATAATCCAACACATATAATGAAAAGAGAGAAAATAAAATGAAAACTAAACTAAAACTAACTAATTAACTAACCAACTAACTAATTAACTAACTAAAATAAATGGTTATCAATGGTGTTTGGAAGTGTTGGATGAGGGGTAAAAGGAGGGAAGAAGAAAGGAGAAGGAAAGAAATGGAAAGAGGAGAAGAAAAGAAGTGGATTGAAGGAAGGGCATCCATGCGTACGCACACACGGCGCACGCGCACGGATGGTGGTGTAATGGGCGCGACGTGTACGCGCACCTGGCGCGTCTGTGTCGATGGCTTATTTCAAGAGTGGCGCATACGCGTCATGTGCGCGTGCGCGTGCGCGCGAGTGGGATTGTGCCAAAGGCACAATGTTGGCGCAACATGGGCATAACTCTTTGGAAAATATAGCAGGAGGGCAGGTGGCACTATCAGCGCGTGCACGCACGGTGCACTTGTGCGTCAATCCGCAAGTTGCCAAAAGGGCGCGTACGCGCCACCGCGAATTGGTTTGTGCCTTAGGCCTAATTTTCGCACAGTGCAGGCCTAACTCTCGGGTTTTTGGCTAGAAGGTGGAACTTTTGCAACCACGCGGATGCGTCATGTGCACGTGCGCGTGGATGGTCGAAAAATACTTGGGCACGCGTACGCGTGTAGTGCGCGTATGCGTGGATAGTGCTCTGTTTTTCAAAAATTTTCTATGTTTTTGCACCAATCTAAGCATTCTAAACCTCCAAACATCTACCAAAACACCTGACAAACCCCATTTGTACGGTTTATCTTGTATTGATTTTAGGAGATTTTAACACCTTTTACCCACATTTATTCAATGAATTAGCATGATTTTGTGATTATCTCCTTATTTGTGCTTAGATGTGAAAACATGCTTTTAGACCATTAATTTGATAGTTTTATTCACCTTTGATTCCACTAGATGCCTTGATGTGTTTGTTAGTGATTTCAGATTGAAAAGGCTAAGAATGGATCAAAGGAGTGAAGAGGAAAGCATGCAAAGTGGAGAAATCATGAAAAATCAAAGAATTGAACTCGCTAATGGATGCCCGCGCGCACCTGGGGCTTACGCACACTTTGCGACTCACCCCATGGATGCGTACGCGTTCTGTGCGAGTACGCGTCGATGTTGGTTTATGATTTTTTAATAAAAACGTGGCCAGCGAATTCTCAAGGGTTGTGGGGACCAATCCTAAATAACTTTGGCGCCAAAGATGCTATTTCAAGCCAAGGATTGAAGAGCAAAGGGGGACTCCATTCATTCTTACACATTAGGATTAGTTAGAAGTAGTTTCTAGAGAGAGAAGCTCTCTCTTCTCTCTAGAATTAGGATTAGGATTAGGTTTAGTTCTTAGATCTAGATTTTAATCTTTGCTTTCTTCTACTTCTATCTCTCAATTCTTTGTAGTTACACTCATTCTTCCTCCATTATTTTGTTGTAATCTCTTTTATGTTGTTCTTGTATTTTGTTGTAGATCTAGTATTGTTCCTTCTACTCTCTTTCAATTCAATAAAGGTAATTGTTCATACCCTGACCGGGCTCCTCCAACTCGGCAAATTCATAAAAGGTCCGACCTCGTCCTAAGGCTCACGCCTAAAGGTCGGACCTCGGGTCAATAAAGCAAGGAAGGCCCATCAAAAGGAACGCAGCCCAAAACCTAAAGGCCGAAAAGGCCTAGAAGAGGCGGTTCCACAAAAGATAGAGATAAAACTCCCAAAAGATAAGATAAGATAAGAATATCTTATCCAGGGAAGATCACGGCCAACTACTATAAATACACTGGAGCACCCAGGTATGGCATTCATTCCACATTCTACACATATCTGCTTGGACCCATGCTAACTTAAGCATCGGAGTGTCATTGCAGGTACAACCACCAACCACTCTGCATATCGAGCTCGGGTCCCTGACCCCCACCTCGGGCCTCTCCAGACGACCGAGCTACACGTTTCAGGTAACCCTCGGAACATTGGCGCCGTTGCCGGGGACCTGGAAGTCATCCCTCTACCATGGCGGACGACCCTCACAACGATGACCGCGCTGCATCTGAACAAGAGGACGAAATTGACACCGGAGAACGACCGGATAGCCCTCTATCACCGCGCACTCCAGAAGGAAACAAACAGAATCGCCCAAAGACATCACTCCCAAACAAAGATCCACAAAATTCCGAAAAAGAAAAGAACTCGGAAATTCTAGAAGCAGTCCGGGCACAACAAAACCGACTGAAACAACTCGAAGAGAACATAAAGAAGCAGAAAGAAACTGAACAAGATCTGAGGAGGGAGACTCGAAAGCGCAGAGAATTAGAAGAAAAACTGCGGAAAATAGAGGCCAACCTGAAAGACCGGACAGAACGCGGCACCACCCCCGAAGGCAACCATGATCCCTTCACGCAAGAGATCATGAAGGAGAGGGTACCGCGAAACTTCAAACCACCCGATATGGATCTCTACGACGGCACCACCGATCCACGTCACCACCTCAGCAACTTCAGAAGCAGAATGTACCTAGTCGACGCCTCCGACGCGATTCGGTGCAAAGCTTTCCCCACCACCCTCACCAAGTCAGCCATGAAGTGGTTCGACAACCTGCCACCAAGATCAATCACCAGCTTCGAAGACCTAACCAAAAAATTCCTAACAAGGTTCTCTATTCAAAAAGACAAGACAAAACACGCCCCCAGTTTGCTCGGGATCAAACAAGGTAACCAAGAAACTCTCCGAGAATACATGGAGCGATTCAACAAAGCCTGCCTGGACATACAACACTTGCCCACTGAAGCAGCCATCATGGGACTAGCAAACGGCCTAAAAGAGGGACCGTTTAGCCAATCCCTATCCAAACGATACCCGACCTCCCTATACGAGGTACAGGAGCGGGCAGAAAAATATATCAACATGGAAGAAACCTCCCAGCTAAGAGACTCTTCTAGGAAGGAATCAACCTACCCACTCCGAGATCGAGATCGGGAACAGAAGAAGAAAGAAGAACCCAACTCGGACAAGCCACGGAAGTACCACAACTACACCCCCCTCCGAGTCTCCCTGGTAGACGTCTACAGAGAAGTATGCCACACCGAAAAGATCCCACCGCCCCGACCGCTAAAACACAAGAGAGCAGGGAGGGATCGGTCCGAATACTGTGAATATCACAAGCTCTACGGTCATTCTACTAACGACTGCTACGACCTAAAAAATGTTATAGAAAAGCTAGCCAGAGAAGGAAAGCTCGACAGATACATAGCGGAGAAAGGAGAAGAGACCAGGAAGAGGAGGCGGGGAGATAACGAAGATCGGGCCGAACAAACCCCGCGAACCCCTGAAAGGCACGTTCACATGATAAATGGAGGTTTTGCAGGCGGAGAATCATCCAGATCCTCGCAAAAAAGACACCTCAAGGAAGTCTATCACGTCCGAGAAGACAGTCCCCTGCCCGAGTTACCTACTATCTCATTTACCCGAGAAGATGCTCAAGGGATAATACCCGGGCACGACGATCCAATGGTAATCACCATTATCCTAGCAAACGCCAACTTACATCGAACCCTGATTGACCAGGGAAGCTCAGCAGATATCCTGTTCAAAACGGCTTTCGACAAGCTCGGACTTGAAGAAAAAGAACTAAAGGCCTATCCCACCGACCTATTTGGGCTAGGGGATACCCCAATCCATCCCTTAGGATACATCTCGCTACACACTACCTTCGGAAGAGGCGAGCAATCTAAAACATTAAGCATCGACTACATTATAGTCGACGTCACTTCAGCATACAATGCCCTCATTGGGCGACCAACCCTAAACAGACTGGCAGCTATAGTCTCGACCCCACACCTCTGTATGAAGTTCCCTACCGCAAGAGGAATCGCTACCCTAAAAGGCGACCAAAAACTAGCGTGGCAATGTTACAACGAAAGCCTGAGCCTAAAAGGGAAAGAGATCAACACAATAGAACTCGGGCGAGTTCAATCCCGAGAAGATCTTCGGCCACAACCAGAGGGAGAAACCGAAAAAGTCCAGATTGGGAACGCACCTGAAAAAATAACAAACATAGGAGCAAACTTCGAAGCGGGCCTAAAGGAGGAACTCATAACCCTCTTAAGGGAGAATTCCGACCTCTTCACCTGGAAAGCCTCCGACATGCCAGGCATAAGCCCCGACCTGATGTGCCACAAGCTATCAGTTTACCCGGGATCCCGACCTGTCCAACAAAGACGCCGGAAGCTCGGGCCCGAGCGCGTGCAAGCAATAGAAGAACAAATACAAGCACTGCTAGATGCAGGATTCATTAGGGAAGTAAAATACCCCTTATGGCTCGCAAACGTGGTCCTGGTGAAAAAGCCCAATGGAAAATGGAGGATGTGCGTCGATTACACGGATCTCAACAAAGCCTGCCCCAAAGACCCATATCCACTACCAAACATCGACGCCTTAGTAGACGCAGCCTCAGGCTATAGATATCTCTCCTTCATGGACGCATACTCGGGATATAATTAAATCCCGATGTACGGACCCGACCAAGAAAAGACCTCGTTCATAACCCCAAGAGCAAATTACTGCTACGTAGTAATGCCCTTCGGGCTGAAGAACGCAGGGGCAACCTACCAGAGGCTAATGAACAAAGTGTTCTCAGAGCACATCGGATTACAACTGGAGGTGTATGTCGACGACATGCTGGTAAAAACACAAGAAGACAAAAACTTGCTGACCGACCTCACCAGTATCTTCGGTACCCTCAGAAAACACAACATGAGACTTAACCCGACAAAGTGCACCTTCGCCGCAGAGGCCGGAAAGTTCTTAGGCTTCATGCTGACTCAAAGGGGCATCGAAGCAAACCCGGACAAATGCCAAGCGATACTCAATATGAAGAGCCCGACGTGTGTCAAAGAAGTACAACAACTGAATGGAAGGCTAGCCGCCCTATCAAAATTCTTGGCAGGATCAGCAATAAAATCACTACCTCTCTACTCACTCCTAAAGAAAGGGAAGCCCTTCTCATGGACCCCGGAGTGCGAAAAAGACTTTCAAGAATTCAAGGAATTCCTCGGGCAGCCACCTATCCTAACCCGACCTATAAAAGGAGAAGAGCTCGTACTATACCTCTCGGTTGGACATCGAGCAGTCGCTTCAGCATTAATACGAGAAAATGACCAAGGACAACGCCCCATATACTTTGTAAGCAAGGCACTACAAGGGGCCGAATTAAACTATCAGAAGATAGAAAAATTCGCCTACGCCCTAGTGTTCACAGCTCGGAGGCTCCGTCCCTACTTTCAAGCCCACACCATCAAAGTCCGGACAAACCAACCCATGAGACACATCCTCCAAAAAACAGACCTGGCAGGACGAATACTGCAATGGGCGGTGGAGCTGTCCGAGTTCGACCTCCACTATGAAACCCGGACTGCCATAAAATCTCAGTACCTAGCCGACTTCATCGCAGAATACACTGAGACCCCTGGAACCCCACTCTCATGGAACCTGTATGTCGACGGGTCCTCAAACAAAACTGGAAGCGGAGCCGAGGTTATACTCGAAAGCGATCAAGGAACACGGATAGAATTGTCCCTAAAATTCGAGTTCCAGGCTTCGAATAACCAAGCCGAATACGAGGCCCTACTAGCAGGTCTAAAGCTAGCCGAAGAGGTCGGAGCCCAGAAAATCACGATCTTCAGCGACTCCCAGGTCGTCACATCACAAGTAAATGGAAGCTACCAGGCCAAAGACCCCACCATGAAAAAATACCTGGACCAAACACAGGCACAACTACGCCACTTTTCAGAGATACAGATTCAGCATATACCTCGGGAACAAAACGCCCGGGCAGACGCCCTCTCAAAGCTCGCCAGCACCAAGCCCGGAGGCAACAACAGAAGTCTCCTCCAGGAAACCTTACAATCCCCCTCCGTGCTAAGAGAGGAAGAAACGCTAAATATATCAAACCAACAGCAAGGATGGATGACCCCCATACTCAACTACCTGAAGTCGCGAACTCTCCCCGCCGAAAGAAAGGAAGCTAAAAGACTCACGAAAGACGCCCAGAATTATACACTAATTCACGACGTATTATACAGAAGAGGATTCTCAAATCCCCTCCTTAGGTGCGTCCCGACCTCAGAAACAAAAAACGTCCTCGAAGAAGTCCACGGAGGCATGTGTGGGAACCATCTCGGAGCTCGGGCATTATCCAAGAAAGTAGTCCGAGCCGGGTTCTACTGGCCGACCTTGCAGAAAGACGCAACGGAATTTGTGAAAATATGCCCCCCTGCCAAAAACACGCCAATTTCCACAAGGCACCACCAGAAGACCTTATCAGCATCACCGCACCATGGCCCTTCGCAAAATGGGGACTTGATCTACTCGGCCCGTTCCCCCAAGGACCGGGGCAAGTCAAATACCTCATAGTAGGAGTCGACTACTTCACAAAGTGGATCGAAGCTGAACCCTTAGCCACCATTACGGCTCAGAAAAGCCGCAAATTCCTATACAAAAACATTGTCACAAGGTTCGGAGTCCCCTACTCCATCACAACAGACAATGGAACACAGTTCACGGACACAAGTTTTCAGAACTTGGTGGCCGAACTAAAAATCAAACAGCAATTCACCTCAGTCGAGCACCCACAAGCCAATGGACAAGCAGAGGCCGCAAATAAAGTCATCTTGGCCGGGTTAAAACGAAGACTCCAAGAGGCCAAAGGAGCATGGGCCGAGGAGCTCCCCCAGGTACTATGGGCATATCGGACAACCCCACACTCTACAACGGGAGAATCGCCATTCCGACTAGCTTACTGGATGGAGGCAATGATTCCTATCGAAATAGATGAAGGGTCACCCAGAGTCATCTTCTACAACGAAGAAAGTAACCCGCAGGCACAAAAGGAAGAACTCGACCTCCTCCCCGAGGCCCGAGAAAGAGCCCGGATCCGAGAAGAAGCCTTAAAACGGCGAACGGCCCTCAGATACAATCAGAAAGTAATAAAGCGAAGCTTCTCCATTCACGACCTGATCCTAATCCGAAATGACATCGGAACACAAAAGTCGGGAGAAGGAAAGCTAGCTGCAAATTGGAAAGGACCCTACAAGGTAACAGAAGTCTTAGGAACAGGCTATTACAAAGTATCCGACCTAGAAGGCAATGAACTGCCCAGGGCCTGGCACGCCTGTAATCTAAGACGGTACTACAGCTAGAAAAATTTGACCCGAGGTGTACTCTTTTTCCCTACAAGGGTTTTTTAATGAGACACCCGGTCAAGTAAGGCACCCGACCTAGTCAAGGGTAAACACTCTGTAAATATTCTTTTTTTTTTACTAATCAAATTCTTCTATTTTCTTTTCTTCTTCCTCATGATGAAACAAATCCTAGAAAGTACCCCCCCCCCAAGGCGCATTAATTTATGCTCGGCAAAACGCAAAAATTCATTTGCCAAGAGACCACACAAGGTCGGCAAAGATAAAGCGACGAGGTTCAAATTAATGTGAGAAGTTATAAAGCAACTCTGAAAAGGCTCAAAAAGCCGAATAAAAAGAGATTACAAAAATAACTTAAAAGGCCGACTAACGACAAGGTCAGACCCAACAAAGGGAGGTACTCGAACGCCCGAGGTCCGAGAAAAAGCCCGGACCCAAACAAGAAGCCTTAAAACGGCGAAAGCAAAGATTTCGAAAACGCTTACTAAAAAGTTGCTATACAAAAACAACTAAAAAGTACAAGCGAAAAAAAAAAACGAAATCAAAAGGAAGGGGTAAAACAAAAGTTTCAAGCGCTAGCTAAAAGGTTGTTATCCAAAAGCAACTAAAAAGCATAAAAGCGGAACAAAAAGTCAAAACGCAAACAAAACACCGCATAATAAGCTAAAAAGTTACTACAAGTAGCTAAAAAGCAAAAAGGTGTCCAAAGCGTCCAACAGAAACCATCCAAAAACAAAAGAGCCCACAGGCCGGGCAAACACCAAAAATAAAAGAGTTACAGAGGATCAAGGTCCTTTCCGGACTCCACATCAACAGAAGGCTGCGGAGGAAACATAGAAATCGGGACTGCATCGACGGCACCGTCATCCCGGTTTAAAACCTCCACACCAGATCCATCCCCGGCCAAAGGTGAAGTCGGGTTCGCAACCGGAACTTTGGGGTCGGACACCGGAACCTCATCCTCGTTGGGAGCAGGAACAATCTTTCCCTCCACAACAACGTTATCCGTACTAAATAAACTCAGATCCAGGTCAGGAGCAAGAACCCGGACCTGAGCCTTCAAATTCTCGAACATAGCATCCATACCCTTAGCCACATGACCTTCTAGCTCGTAAAAATCATCCTGAGCGGATTGCAACCGCTCCTTTGTCTCCACAAGCTCGGCATATATCCGAGTATAATTCTCAGTCACCGCCTTCGCCATCTCCTCGGATGCTTTCGCTGCCGCCACAGCCGCGGTAGCTTTAGTTTTCTCCTTCTCCAAAGAGGCCTCCAGCTCAGTAATCCTAGCAGCCTTCAGCTCACTAAACCTCTCGAACTCAGACTGAGCCTTCTCAAGTCGGGAGCTGGTCGCACCAATGGGGGATTTCTTGAACTCCCGGGCAATAGCGGCATGAAGACTAGCCATCCGGACACAACTCCGTGCCATATACTGAAAATGATGCTCCATAGACACATCATCAGTAGAAATAAAGGTCTGAGGGAGAATATGCTGTTCAATCCAGCCAAGAGCATCGAAATCCTTGTCATTAAAACCCGCAAGCTCTTGAGAGGTCTTCTGTTTCTTGGGAGGAGGACCCGAGAACGAAGGCGGGGAAGAGTGACCGGGTCCGGAGGTCGGAGGATCTTGATTTATAGCTCGGAACTGGGGAGTCGGAATAGTCTTCGACCGAGTAGTAACACCCACAGTAGTCTTCTGCGGAGAAGATCGGGCAGAAGCCTCCCCAGCCTCGATATTTCGAGCAGCCACAGACTTCTTTGTCCGACGAAGGAACTTCATGGAATCCGCCTGAGAAGACATCTCTGCAGAAATAAAAGAAAAAGGATTACCACATCAGAAACTCCACCAAAACAAGCAAAACCAAAATACTAAAAAAAGATGAATCTCGGAGAGGTCGGGAACTACCTAACTCGGAACGGAGAAGGCTTGGATCTCCCAACATTTTCTTCGTGTCCAAGTGAGGTGCCCGACCCCATAAACTGCTCACCACACCCACAAAGGCCTGCTCCACCTCATCTAGACTCTCAAAGGTATACTTAGCAGACACTACATTCTCCTGCCAACAAAGAGGAAAGGAAGGCTCCCCACTCTCATCTAGAAAGAAAGGTCGGACGTCTCCAGTAGCCCGGACCTTGAAATAAAAGTTCTTAAAATCATGAAAGGACTCATCATAAAGGGTACAAAACTTCCTTCCCTGGTTAGCCCTAAAAGAGACCCAAGATACCTTCCCTCCACCCGACCCCGGCTTCGTCAACACAAACAAGTAGGAAAAAAGAGAAATAGAGGGAGCGACGCCCAAAAACTGACACAAAAGTTGAAACAGCTTTAAAAACGCCCAAGAATTTGGATGGAGCTGCGTAGGGGCAAGGTTACAAGACCATAACACCTCGGACTCCAGGTCGGTAAAAGGAAGTCGGACACTCAGCTTAGAGAAAAAACAATCATAAGCATAAAAGAAGAGCTTCTCGGAACTATCTAAAGGCGGGAAGCACACTCTCTCCTCGGAATCCGGGGCTACTAGTTCATAATCCCTCTCAGACTCTCTATTTTCACATATGCTACAGTGCCTACGGAACCTAGCTAAATACTCAGAATCTACCACAGAAGGGACTCTTAGAGGAAGAGGGTCTACCCAACCAAGACCACATGGAATCTTGGTCGACATCACTTGAAGAACCTTTCGAGACATAACAATTCTTACCTACAAAGAAGAATAAAACAGCAAGCAAAAATCACATAAAGTAGACAGCGAAAACCCATTCAGCAAAGCAGTAAACAAAAACCCGAACGAAGAAAATGCGGCAGCCCGGAACAAAACACCAGAGAACAAAAAGAGCCCCCCCATATACAAACAAACAAGCAATGGCGGCGCCTCTTTCGGGGCAACCCAGGCATAAAAGAAAAAGAAACAAACAAAAAGCCACACAAAAGAACAGAAGCATATGTGCACAAGAAAGAGATGGGAACAAACCTGGAAGAAAGAAACGAAGACGACGAGCTCCGAAGCAAGGAGAACGGAACGGCGGCGCAGAGGAAACCCCGGAAAGACACACGGAAAGATTCGGGGAAGAAGAACAAAGAGAAAGAAGAAACGGTGCTCGAAAAAGGAGATGGCGAAACTTAGAAAAACAGGAAGGGAACAGAATAAACGAAGAAAAAGGAAGGGAGCAAATAAATAATGCCTTCACAGAGCCCGAACGGAAATCGAGGAGAAACGGTAAAATGCAATAAATGCAGGAACGGCCATTTTTTGAATTTTGAAAAACTACTATGCCCGAGCTCGACCTCCCAAAAAGGACGAACTCGGGCAGGGGCACTGTTCATACCCTGACCGGGCTCCTCCAACTCGGCAAATTCATAAAAGGTCCGACCTCGTCCTAAGGCTCACGCCTAAAGGTCGGACCTCGGGTCAATAAAGCAAGGAAGGCCCATCAAAAGGAACGCAGCCCAAAACCTAAAGGCCGAAAAGGCCTAGAAGAGGCGGTTCCACAAAAGATAGAGATAAAACTCCCAAAAGATAAGATAAGATAAGAATATCTTATCCAGGGAAGATCACGGCCAACTACTATAAATACACTGGAGCACCTAGGTATGGCATTCATTCCACATTCTACACATATCTGCTTGGACCCATGCTAACTTAAGCATCGGAGTGTCATTGCAGGTACAACCACCAACCACTCTGCATATCGAGCTCGGGTCCCTGACCCCCACCTCGGGCCTCTCCAGACGACCGAGCTACACGTTTCAGGTAACCCTCGGAACAGTAATTCATAATAAATATGTTTCTTTTAATTGTTGTTGTTAATTCCTTTCAATAATTGTTGTTAGATTCTATTCTTGTTGTCAATTTGCTTTGCTTTTCTTTTGTGCCTTCCAAGTGTTTGATGAAATGCTTGGTTGGATTTTAGTGTAGATTTTGTTCCTCTTGGCTTTGGTTGAGTAATTAGTGACTCTTGAGTTATCTAATTCCTTTGTTGATTGATATAAGAAGTTGCTAATTGATTTGAATGCCCTAAAGCTAGTCCTTCCTTTAGGAGTTGATTAGGACTTGAGGAATCAAATTGATTCATCCACTTGACTTTCCTCCATGGTTAGAGGTTAACTAAGTGGGAGCGATGAACAATTTGTTATCACAATTGAGGAGGATAACTAGGATATGATTTCTAGTTCTCATATCTTGCCAAGAGCCTTGTTAGTTGTTTGTTTATTTTCTTTGCCATTTATATTTCTTGTATAAAATCTCAAAAACTCCAAAATAACTCACAACCAATAACAAGACACTTTATTGTAATTCCTAGGGAGAACGACCCGAGGTTTGAATACTTTGGTTTATAAATTTAGGGGTTTGTTTTAGTGACAAACAACTAGGGGTTTGTTTTAGTGACAAACAACTTTTTGTATGAAAGGATTATTGATTGGTTTAGAAACTATACTTGCAACGAGAATTCATTTGTGAAATTCTATACGGTCAAAAATCTAATCATCAAAATGGCGCCGTTGCCGGGGAATTGCAATGGTGTTGTGTTATTGGTTATTGTATATATGTGAATATTGTGAATATGTTTGCTTTTTGCTTCTTTGTTAGTTTTTAGTTTGTTCTCTTTATTTGTTACTATTTTTTTTTGTTTTTGCCCTCTCTTGCTATCATGAATTCTCACTTTGGCTATGAGTGTAGTTACAACTATGTTGTAGGTGATGAGAACTATAATGAGAATGTGTATCAAGGATGGGATAACCAAAGGTGGGAGGAGCCATATGCATATGATCAATCTTCATGGCAACAACCTCCACCAATGCACTATGAAGAGGAGCCATTCTATGATGCATACCAATCAAATGGCTATGGTGAATCTCCTTATGACTTTCAAGAACCACTGCCATATGCCTATGAGTCATATCATCAACATCAACCACACTCACAAGACTCTTTTCACCAAACACCTTCATATGACCCTAATCCATACCCATCCTACCGACAACCATATGAGCTATATGAGCCATACATAGAGCCACCACCACTCCAACATCAACATTTTCAAGAGCCACCCCTCCATATTATTACCAAGATGAACCACCTCCAATATATGAAAATTTCCAACCACAAGATGAATGCTACATTCCACCATAACCTCACATGGAAGAATACTCATTACCATCGATCCAAGAGCCCTATGATCCTACTCATGATATCCAAGCAAACCAAGAGTGAAGGGATAGTCTCAAGAAAGCATTGGATCAATTTCAAGCAACCATGGAGCATGTTGTGCAACAAGTGGAGAAAGTGGAGAATGTTGAACCACCACATCATTACTATGAGGAACCACCTTCCTATTATGAATCCTTCCCCCAAAATGATGAACCCTCCCATCCACCCCAACCTCCAATGGATGACATCCTTGATGTTCTGGTGCAAGGACAAGAGGAGATGACAAGGGATGTGCAACAATTCATGATCGCCTTGGATGAGGTGGTAAACCGGCTAGCATCCCAACTTTTGGACACTCAAGGAACTCCCATGGCTACATGTGGAGAATCTAAAGAAGAGCATAGCATGAGTGAGAGATTGGAAACTCCAGTGGAAAAGGAGGAAGGCTACTTTGTGTTAGAATAATTGGAGGAACCTATGACCATTGAAGAAGAGGAATAAGTGGTTGAAGACTTAGGAGATGCGGAACCTCCATGGGAAGCTATAGTTATAAAAAACTCCTCCAAGAAGATTGAAGTTGATGTTGAGGAGGAATGTGCACAATCTCCAAGGCATATCCCATATGAAGACTTGGAAGGAATGGAGCAAGAGTTGAGTTCCCTTGGAGATGAAGATCAAGCATCAAATCCTAATGGTGGTGAATCCTTTGAACTTGAAGAACCTTCTCCCGATGAAGAAGAGAGCGATGTGGAGGTAGATTTCTCTCAACCTCCCATTTATGATTTATGTGATAGAGAAGAGTTAAATGAAATTGATGAACAAAGGATTGAATTTGAGAAATCTTATGAAGAGGTGGAAGTCCTTAGAAAAAGAAGGATGGGAGTTGAATGCGCTTTGTCAAGATCTTTGGAAGCTTCTTTGCCTAGGTTGTCATATATTCCTTCACTTGAGTGGGTAAAACTCATTTCTATCAACTTTATTGTCCCACTTGAGTATGGGTTGCTTGAAACGGATGGTCAACTTAGGATGATTTGCGGGATAAAGCGTAAGAGAAAAATGTTTAGTGGATGGAGTTACAAATCAAGGCTCATTTTGGTTGATACTTCAAGGCTTAGATGCAAGGGTTGGGCTAGTGCTCACTTGAATGGGTCTCAAAGGAGAGTTTGCTATCACCTTGAGAATTCATCTTCCTTGCAACCCAGATGGATCAATGATGATCAACATCAAGACGGGTGTGAAAATAAAGTGTGGGATTCCGAATCAGAAAAAGAGGATCAACTTTGGGAGCCCCAAGCTTGTGAAGAACTCCATCAACACTTGGTTCAATCCATGAGAAATCTTGGGGCACAATGGAGAACCAAGCATTGGTGGGAGTTCCAAGATGAGTACAAGCACAAACCATCTTGATGAGGAGCTCCCTAAAAGTCCAACTTAAGGACAATAACAAAAGTGCTAGGTGGGAGACACCCCACCATGGTAAATTCTTTTCATTTTCTCTTTTTGTACATATTAGCGATTAGTTTAAATTCATGTTTTTGGTTGATTTGTTGGGTTTGATTGGTAGTTTAGTATGATAAATAAGGTTTTATGGTATTTTGGTAGTTGTTTGGAGGTTTGGAATGCTTGGATTGGTGCAAAAACATAGCAAAAATTTTTGAAAAATAGAGCACCATCCACACGTACGCGCACCGCACGCGTACGCGTGCATCAAGCATTTTCGACCATCCACGCGCGCGCGCCATGCATGCATACGCGTGGATTGAAAAGTTCCACACTCCATACATTTTCCAGAGAGTTGTGCCTGCGCTGTGCCTACGTTGTGCCTTTGGCACAACCCCACTCGCGCGCACGCGCACATGACGCGTACGCGTCATTCTCGAAATAAGAAATCCGCGCGCGCGCGCCATGCGTGCGTACGCGTGGATGCCCTTCCTTCAATCCACTTCTTTTCTTCTCCTTTTTCCATTTCTTTCCTCCTCCTTTCTTCTTTCCCTCTCATACCCTTCATCCAACATCCCCAAACATCATTGATAACTATTTATTTAGTTAGTTAATTAGTTAGTCGGTTAGTTAATTTGTTAGTTTTAGTTTAGTTTTCATTTCATTTTCTCTTTTTCATTATAAGTGTTGGATTATTGACTTTGTTTACTACGCATTGCTGCCCCTTTATTGCCTAAATGCTATTGAGAATAATCTTTGTTGGATTCTATTGTTGAGGTTATATTTTGCTATTTGGTTTTGAGTTCTTCATCTTTACCTTTTAAGAATACCAAGTGATGAGAATTGCCTTCGAGCTTGTAACTCTTCTTGAATTACATGATTTGGCCACCATGTGATTTGAGCCTTATTCTGTGATTAGGCAACCTCTTGATGGATGTTGTGCATTTACCTTAATGCATTGTATTTCATGATCATATGCATCCATATGTGTTTGACTTGAATGCTTCCATGCTTCTTTAATGCTTGTTTTACCTTACAAGCTTACTTAGAGCATCTCAAGCACACTAGGATAAGTGAAGTGCATGCTTCTTTAGTGACATAGCTTTTATGCTAATGTGTGTTCTAACCGTGCAATTTAGAATTTACACACTTATTTGTCATTAATGTCACACTAATTCACTCACTCAATTCTAGTGATTTACCTCATTCCAACAATGTATGCTTCCTTGCTTTTATGTCTTCTCATCTTATGGTGTTATATTTTTGTTTTTTCATGATGAATGCACCACAAGCAAACATGGAAGCAGATGAAAGAACATGCAGCAACCGGTTGACCTACCAGCTGAAGGTAGCAATCCGGAGAGTCGCCGTACCTCCTTGCTCATCTTTGAATGCACCGAGGACGGTGCAAACTTTTAAGTGTGGGGAGGTCGTCCGACCGATCGGCGATTTTGGGTGACAAATTTCTAAATCCAACACTTTTGCATTTCATTTTAGGTTTTTAGGATTTTTACTTGCAATTTCTTAATTTTGTATATATATACACAATAAGCTTAGTCAAAATAATGAAATTTTTCAAGAAATTTATCTATAGAGCACCTCAATTCATTTGAGTGAAAACTTTTCATAGAACATGCTTGAATTATATATCTTGTGGATCATGTTTTTGAACTAAGAACACGAGCTTGTGAGATTTTAGCCTAATGGTGTGGTTACATCTTATAACCACTTATTTTTCCTTCTTGTGTGCATTATTCTCTTTCTATGAATGTAATCTTTGATTTGTTTGATTCTTTATGTCCATTATTTTGTGTATTCATGTATTTATATGATTGAGGTCATCACTTCATTTAGCTCACTTACCCAAATAGCCTACCTTGTATCTTTCATTGTTAGCCAATTTGCGCCTACGATTAACCCACTTGTTCTTAATTTAGCACATTACAAGCCTAAAGTGAAAAACAATAAATGTCCTTATTTGGATCTTTGATTAGCTTAGGCTCGTGTGTGTGAGCATCATTCAAGAGTGGGAAAACTTGGGACATTTGGTGAATAAAAGGGTAGTTTTGTATTTTTATTGAAAATATTGGGAATTGGGTACATACTCATGTATAGATCCAATGTAAAACTTTATGCATTGATGTTCTTGTATATAGGAAGAAAAAAAATGAGAAAAACAAAAGAAAAAGAAAAGAAAAAGAAAAATAATATGAAAAAGAAAAGAAAAAATAGAAAAAGAAAGAAAAAAATAAAAAGAAAGAAAAAAATAAAAAGAAAGAAATAAAAAGGGGAGAAAATGCCCCAAAGTAAAGTCTAATAAAGATCAATGTATAAGTGTTGTGAAATGAAAAGGGATACATGAGTATGTGAAAAAGTGAGGAATGGGTAGTTATGTTAGAACTTAATTGTATAGGTTGTCATAGGTTAAGTGGAAAGTTTAAGCTTATCAAAGATTCAAATTTCAAGCTCACTTTACCATATATGCATCCTACCTTGACCCTAACCACATTACAACCTATGGAAAAGACCTTATGATAGATGTATGCATGCATGAAATATATGTTGATTGTGAGATGAAAAACAAATCTTGGAAAGCATGATTAGAGGAGAATTAAGTGAATCGACCCTAAACACTTGGGCAAATAGAGTGCAAACACATCCGGTGAGGGTTCGATACTCAATTACATGTTTCCACCTACAATCATCACTCTTCATGCAAGTTTGTAAAATTATTTAATAACTCAATTCAATTGTGGATTAGACTTGCTAGTCCTTAGCCCTTGTGCATATATGTTTCTTGGGAATTGATTTATTTTGACCAAGCAATTGCATTCATTTAGATAGTCGCATATAGGTAAATTGCATTTAGTTAGTTTCCATTGAATAAATGCCATGCCGTTTACTTCATTCTTAGTTTAAGCATGAGGACATGCTTGGTTTAAGTGTGGGGAGGTTGATAAACCCCATTTGTACGGTTTATCTTGTATTGATTTTAGGAGATTTTAACACCTTTTACCCACATTTATTCAATGAATTAGCATGATGTTGTGATTATCTCCTTATTTGTGCTTAGATGTGAAAACATGCTTTTAGACCTTTAATTTGATAGTTTTTATTCACCTTTGATTCTACTAGATACCTTGATGTGTTTGTTAGTGATTTCAGATTGAAAAAGCTAGGAATGGATCAAAGGAGTGAAGAGGAAAGCATGCAAAGTGGAGAAATCATGAAAAGCCAAAGAATTGAACTCGCCCATGGATGCGCGCGCGCACCTGGCGCTTACGTGCACTTTGCGACTCACCCCATGGACGCGTACGCGTGCTGTGCGCGTACGCGTCGATGTTGGTTTATGATTTTTTAATAAAAACGTGGCCAGCGAATTCTCAAGGGTTGTGGGGCCCAATCCCAACTAACTTTGGCGCCAAAGATGCTATTTAAAGCCAAGGATTGAAGAGTAAAGGAGGACTCCCTTCATTCTTACACATTAGGATTAGTTAGAAGTAGTTTCTAGAGAGAGAAGCTCTCTCTTCTCTCTAGAATTAGAATTAGGATTAGGTTTAGTTCTTAGATCTAGATTTTAATCTTTGCTTTCTTCTACTTCTATCTCTCAATTATTTGTAGTTACACTCATTCTTCCTCCATTATTTTGTTGTAATCTCTTATGTTGTTCTTATATTTTGTTGTAGATCTAGTATTGTTCCTTCTACTCTCTTTCAATTCAATAAAGGTAATTCCTAACAAATGTGTTTCCTTTAATTGTTGTTGTTAATTCCTTTCAATAATTGTTGTTAGATTCTATTCTTGTTGTCAATTTGCTTTGCTTTTCTTTTGTGCCTTCCAAGTGTTTGATGAAATGCTTGGTTGGATTTTAGTGTAGATTTTGTTCCTCTTGGCTTTGGTTGAGTAATTAGTGACTCTTGTGTTATCTAATTCCTTTGTTGATTGATATAAGAAGTTGCTAATTGATTTGAATCCTCTAAAGCTAGTCCTTCCTTTAGGAGTTGATTAGGACTTGAGGAATCAAATTGATTCATCCACTTGACTTTCCTCCATGGTTAGAGGTTAACTAAGTGGGAGCGATGAACAATTTGTTATCACAATTGAGGAGGATAACTAGGATAGGATTTCTAATTCTCATATCTTGCCAAGAGCCTTGTTAGTTGTTAGTTTATTTTCTTTGCCATTTATATATCTTGTCTAAAATCTCAAAAACCCCAAAATAACTCACAACCAATAACAAGACACTTTATTGTAATTCCTAGGAAGAACGACCCGAGGTTTGAATACTTCGGTTTATAAATTTAGGGGTTTGTTTGTGACAAACAACTAGGGGTTTGTTTTAGTGACAAACAACTTTTTGTATGAAAGGATTATTGATTGGTTTAGAAACTATACTTGCAACGAGAATTCATTTGTGAAATTCTATACCGTCAAAAATCTAATCATCAACACCCTAAAACCTTATTTAGCATATTAAACTATCAAATATACTCAATAAACAAATCAAAACATGAAATTTAACTAATTCTACCAATATGTACAAAAGAGAAAAATGAAAAGAATTTACCATGGTGCGGTGTCTCCCACTAGCACTTTTATTTATTGTCCTTAAGTTGGATTTATGGGGAGCTCCTTTCAAGGTGGCTTGTGCTTGAACTCATCTTGGAACATCCACCAATGCTTGAATCTCCAATAATCTCTATTCTTCAAAATTAATAGCTCCAAGTTTTGATGGAGTTTTTCACAAACCATGGGCTCCCAAAAGTGGTCCTCATCTTGTAATCCGGGATCCCACACTTTATCTTCACACCCGTCTTGAAGTTGATCATCATTATTAGTCCATCCGAGTGGTAGGCATGATGAATTCTCAATATAGTGGCCAACAATCCTCCTAGACCTATCTAGTTGAGCACTACTCTAATCTTTGTATTTCATGTTTGATGTATCAACCATAATGAGCCTGGATTTGCAACGCCAACCACAAAACATTTTTCTTTTACGCTTCATCCCACAAAGCTCCCTAAGTTGACCATCCATTTCAAGCAAGCCATACTCAAGTGGGACAATAAAGCTAATAGAAATTAGCTTTACCCACTCAAGTGGAGGAGTAGATGGCAACCTAGGCAAAGATAATCCCAAGGTTCTTGACAAAGCGTATTTCACTCCCATCCTTCTATTTCTAAGGACTTCCACCTCCTCACAAGATCTCTTAATCTCAATCCTTTGTTTAATAATTTTATCTAAACCTTTTCCCTTACTCAAATCATAATAAGGAGGGTGAGAAAAATTTACCTCCACATTACTTTCCGTCTCATTGGGAGAGGGTTCTTCAAGTTCAAAGGATCTACCACCACTAGAATTTGATGCTTGCTCTTCATTGCCATGGGAACTCAACTCTTGTTCTATCTCATCCAAGTCTTCATATGGAATATGCCTTGGCGGTTGTGCACATCCCTCATTAACATCAATTTCAATCTTCTTGGAGGGGTCTTCTTCAACTCTAGGTTCCCATGGAGGTTCTGTGAAGAGAGAACTTTTGCGTGGTCTAGAATTCAGAATAAATTCTCATTGCAAGTATAGCTTCTAAACCAACAAAAGTCCTTTCTTATAAACGTTTTGGTTGTCACAAGTAACAAACCCCTAAATAAATTGATAACCGAAGTATTCAAACCTCGGGTCGTCTTCTCAAGGAATTGCAGGGAGGTATGTTCTTATTATTGGTTATGAGTCTTGTAAATTGGGGGTTTTGAAAGTAAGGAACAAGTATGTTAAATGATAAGAAAAATAAAATAGTAATAATAAAATAAACTCTTGGCAAGGTATTAGAATTGGAATTCCTATTCTAGTTATCCTTATCAGGTGTGATGAGAATTAGGTTTTAATCCCACTTAGTTATCCTTTATTAAACAAAGGAAGGTCAAGTAGACTAATTAGCTTGATCCTCAAGTCCTAGTCAATCCCTGTGGGAGGACTAGCTTTAGAGCGATCTAGATCAATTAGAATCTGCCAGTTTCAACCACTGCTGAGTTTAACAACTCAAGTGTTACCAATTACCTAACCAAAGCCAAAAGAGGGAAAAATCTAAATTATTTATATAAATAAAAGAAAACAATCATGAGTCTGAAAATACTTCAAATTGTATTAGTTAAGAAAATTATAACATGAAAGTTCATAAGTCAATTTGGCAACATAAGTCATTAATAAATAAAAGCATTAAAGTATCTCAAAGTAGAAGAGAAGTCAAAATAACAGAATATTGAACCTGGAGCTCAGAAGAACTGTAAGTTGAAATAATAATAAATCCTAAATCCTTTAAGAGGAATCCTAATCTTAAATCTTAAGAGAGAGGAGAGAGCCTCCCTCTCTCTAAAACTACATCTAAATTATGCAAAGTGAATTATGAGTCTCCCCCTTCATTCCTCCACTTTACAGTATTTAATCTGTATTTTCTGGGCTTGAAACTGGGCCAGAAATAGCCCAGAATTCGCTGGTTATAAAATCTGCCACGCTGGTTTTTCGTCACTGCGACCCGTCCGCATGGAGCACGCATTCGCGTCGCCTATCTGTATGGCCACTATAGTAAATTATATATCAAATCGAAGATCCGGACGTTAGATTTCCAATGCAACTAGAACCGCATCATTTGGATCTCTGTAGCTCAGGTTATGACCGTTTGAGTGCGAAGAGGTCAGGCTGGACAGCTTAGCAATTTCTTCAACTTCTTGTATTCCTTCTACTTTTGCATGCTTCCTTTCCATCCTCTAAGCCATTCTTGCCCTGTAATCCCTGAAATCACTTAACACACATATCAAGACATCGAATGATAATAAGAGAAGATTCAAATAAAAGAAAATAAAAGCCAAAGAAGCATGTTTTCAATCATAGCACAAAATCAGGAAAGAGAATGTAAAACCATGCAAATCAAATGAATAAGTGGGCAAAGGCTTGATAAAAACCACTCAATTGAGCACAAGATAAACCATGAAATAGTGGTTTATCAATCTCCCCACACTTAAACATTAGCATGTCCTCATGCTAAGCTCAAGAGAAGCTATAAAGGAGTGAAGAGGAATGATAGAGAGTATGCAATGCAACCTATCTTATGTGAATGCAACTACATGCAAAATGTTTCTACCTACTTGGTTAAAAGTAAATAAGTTCTCCAAGACAAATATGAACCAAATTCCACTAATTCAAATCACACAATAAAAGACAAGTAAACTTGTAAGAAGATAGCTCATGAAAGCAGGGAACATAGAATCAAGCATTGAACCCTCACTGGTAGTGTATATCACTCTAATCTCTCAAGTGTCTAGGGTTAATCACTCTATTCTTCTCTAATCATGTTTTCTAAATTTTGTTCTTCATCCAACCAATCAATAGATATTTAGTATACCAATACCAACATCATGAGGTCTTTACCAATATTTTTATTTTTATTTTTTTCTATCCCCTTATTTAATAATTTTTTTTATCAATGCACATGGTAATTTAATTATTTTGATTTCACATGAGCATGCTTCCCAAATTTTCAAATAACTTATTCAATTTAATTCCCTACTTTTTTTTTCTATCATCCCATGTTCCCATAAAATTTCCCACACTTAAATTATACACAATATCTATCTTAAGCTAACCAAGAATTCAACTTGGGATTTTTATTTTGTTTTTCTGCTTAAGGTTAGTAATGTGATTATGAAATAGAAGGGGATTAAAAGGCTCAAGGAGGCTAACAAGGATAGCATAAAAGGTAGGTTTATTTGGGATAAGTGAGAAAAAATATAAATAATGGCCTCAATCATATGCAAGCATGTAAATATACTAAACAATGGACATATAGACTGAAACAAAGTAAAGATTGCAATTATAGAGAAGAAAACACAAGAATAAAATATTATGGTTAAATAATGTAACCATGCAATTAAGCTCAAAATCTCACAGGTTGTGTGTCCTTTGGCTCAAAAAACCATGTTCCAAATACAACTTCCAAACAAGTTTAACATAAATTTTTTGATTTAAATTAGTGAAATACTATAAAAGTTTCTTGAAAAAGAAAATATTACTTCAACCAAGTAGTAACTAAATGCATAAAATCAAACAAACATGCAATCAAATATGCAAATGCAACAATGAACAAATTAACATTGGTGTTAAAAAAGAAGTAACTAACCCACGAAGATCAGTATCGACCTCCCCACACTTAAAGATTGCACCATCCTCGGTGCATGTTAAGATGTACAAGTGGATGGTGGCTCCAACTGACGCTTTTCTCCCAGGATTATGCAGATGGACTTGTTTGTCTCCCCTTGTAAACGTCTTCCGGTTCCCTTCCGGGTGGCCATCCTGAAAGAAAAAGGGAAGAAAAGTAACCCAGAAATAAAGATAAGAAAATAAATAAAATATGGGTGTTAATGCCAAATAATAAGGGTCTCAAGTACATGGTAGCTACAACATGCAAGTGAGAAAATAGTAAGAGCAAATGGCATATCAATAGTGCAAAAAGTGCAACAAAGGGGAAGAGAGTGTGAGTAATACAAGATAGTGTAAGTGCATATCAATGCAAAAGGAATATCAGTATTATAGAAATAGCATTGATTTATGAATAATAATACCCAATCAGAATAAAACAAGTCATGAAGCACCAGAAAAATTCAAGAAAATATGCAATAGATGAAGAAGAGAATTTTTAACACCAATGGAAAAAAAAGAAAGTAAGAAAGGAGGAAGAAAGGAAGAAGAAGGGAAAGAAAAGATTTAGATTTGGGGAAAAAAGATAAGATATCTTGGCTGATCTGGATAAGCTGTGCGGCAGGCGACGCAAACGCGTGAGTGACGCACTCGTGTGGTGTGCGGTAAGTTCAGATGACGCAGACGCGTGGGTCACGCGATCGCATGACCTGATGTGTGCTTTTGGCACGAGTGCAGCCTCCAGCACGCACAACTCTTTGTTTTAAATGCATATTGCCAATATTTAGGGTGACGCGGTCGCGTGGGTGACGCGATTGCGTGGATGGCCTATTCTGAAAAATGACGCGGATGTCTGGGGCACGCGTTCGCGTGGTAGGCCTGGTGCTTCTAGCACGAGTCCAACCTAGATCCAGCTCAACTTTCGGCCATACATCCTTTTTACGTCAATTTTACAAGGCCACGCGGACGCGTGGGGAGGTTATTTCGCTAATGACGCGATCGCGTCATCCACGCAGTCGCGTGGATTAAATTGTGCCAAAGGCACGCCTCCAGCCACACTTTCGCGTGACTGTCTGTTTACTTTTCTTTTCTTCCAAACGCACATATTACGCGGACGCGTCGGCGACGCTGTTGCGTCGTGTGCGTGATTTTTTTTATAATGCAGTGTGCAGAATGCAATGCTTAATATGAATGCTATGCATGATTCCAGGTTCAATCAAAACTCAAAAATAGACTAAAATTAAAACTGAAAAAGGAATGATTATACCATGGTGGGTTGTCTCCCACCCAGCACTTTTAGTTAAAGTCCTTAAGTTGGACATTCTGGTGAGCTTCTTGTCATAGCGGCTTGTGCTTGTATTGATCCAGGAATTCTGATGAGTAGATAATTTATACGCTTTTTGGCATTGTTTTTAGGTAGTTTTTAGTAAGTTCAAGCTACTTTTAGGGATGTTTTCATTAGTTTTTATGTTAAATTCACATTTCTAGATTTTACTATGAGTTTGTGTGTTTTTCTGTGATTTCAGGTAATTTCTGGCTGAAATTGAGGGACTTGAGCAAAACTCTGATAGGAGGCTGACAAAGGACTGCTGATGCTGTTGGAATCTGACCTCCCTGCACTTGAAATGAATTTTCTGGAGCTACAGAACTCCAAATGGGGCGCTCTCAACGGCGTTGGAAAGTAAACATCCAGAGCT
This sequence comes from Arachis hypogaea, assembly GCF_003086295.3. NCBI lineage: Eukaryota > Viridiplantae > Streptophyta > Magnoliopsida > Fabales > Fabaceae > Arachis > Arachis hypogaea. The sequence continues at coordinate 39,055,448 of NC_092039.1, forward strand.
TTCCAGCAATATATAATAGTCCATACTTTATTCGGGAATTGATGACGTAAAATGGTGCTCAACGCCAGTTCCATGTTGCTGTCTAGAGTAAAACGCCAGAAACACATCACGACCCGGAGTTGAATGCCCAAAACACGTTACAACTTGGTGTTCAACTCCAAAAGAAGCCTCAGCTCGTGGATAGATCAAGCTCAGCCGAAACACACACCAAGTGGGCCCCGGAAGTGGATTTATGCATCAATTACTTACTCATGTAAACCCTAGTAGCTAGTCTAGTATAAATAGGATAATTTACTATTGTATTAGACATCTTTGGTCTCAGTTTTATTTTATTCTTCATCTGAGGAGACTATTGATCACGTTTTGGGGGGGGTGGCCATTCGGCCATCCCTGAACCTTTCACTTATGTATTTTCAACGGTGGAGTTTCTACACACCATAGATTAAGGGTGTGGAGCTCTGTTGTACCTCAAGTTTCAATGCAATTACTATTATTTTCTATCCAATTCGAATCATTCCTATTCTAAGATATTTGTTGCACTTCAACTTGATGAATGTGATGATCCATGACACTCATCATCATTCTCACCTATGAACGCGCATGATTGACAACCACTTCCGTTCTACCCTAGACCGGGCGCATATCTCTTGGATTCCTTAAACAGAATCTTCGTGGTATAAGCTAGAATTGATGGCGGCATTCATGGGAATCCGGAAGGTCTAACCTTGTATGTGGTATTCTGAGTAGGATTCCGGAATTGAATGACTGTGACGAGCTTCAAACTCTTGAAGGTTGGGCGTTAGTGACAGACGCAAAAGAATCAATGGATTCTACTCCAACCTGATTGAGAATCGACAGATGATTAGCCGTGCTGTGACAGAGCATTTGGACCTTTTTCACTGAGAGGATGGGATGTAGCCATTGACAACGGTGATGCCCTACATACAGCTTGCCATAGAAGGGAGTGATAAAATTGTATAAAAGCAGTAGGAAAGCAGAGATTCAGGAGGAGCACAGCATCTCCATACGCCTATCTGAAATCCCCATCATTGGATTACATGAGTAACTTTATCTTTATTTTATGTTTATTATTTATTAATTTTCGAAAATCCATAATCAATTACTATCCGCCTGACTGAGATTTACAAGATGACCATAGCTTGCTTCATACCAACAATCTATGTGGAATCGACCCTTACTCACGTAAGGTTTATTACTTGGACGACCCAGTACACTTGCTGGTTAGTTGAACGGAGTTGTGTCCACACATAGCAAAGAGCCATTATAATTATTACATACAATAATAAAGAGTACAACATTGATGATCACAATTTCGTCCACCAAGTTTTTGGCGCCGTTGCCGGGGATTGTTCAAGTATGGACAACTGACGGTTCATCTCGTTGCTCAGATTAGGTAATTTTCTCTTTATTTTCTTTTCAAAAAAAAAAAGTTTTCAAAAATCTTTCAAAAACTTTTCTTTATTGTCGTTTTCTTAAAATATAATTTTCAAAAAAAATCATAAAATCATAAAAATCAAAAATATTTTGTGTTTCTTGTTCAAGTCTTGAGTCAACTTTTAAGTTTGGTGTCAATTGCATTCTTTAAAAAAATTTTCTTGCATTTTTCGAAAATTCATGCATTCATGGTGTTCTTCATGATCTTCAAGTTGTTCTTGACAAGTCTTCTTGTTTGATCTTGATGTTTTCTTGTTTTGTGTTGTTTGTTGTTTTTCATATGCATTTTTTGTTTGTTAGAGTCCATGCATTAAAGATTTCTAAGTTTGGTGTCTTGCATGTTTTCTTTGCATCAAAAATCTTTCAAAATTATATTCTTGATGTTCATCATGGTCTTTATAGTGTTCTTGGTGTTCATCTTGACATTCATAGTGTTCTTGCATGCATTCTTTGTTTTGATCCATAAAGAAAAGAGAAAAACACAAAAATGACGTTTTTAATTTTTCTCTCTCATCATTAAAAATTCAAAAATAAAAAAAATATCTTTTCCTTTTTTCTCTCAAATTTTCGAAAATTTGAAGTTGACTTAGTCAAAAATTTTCAATTAATGTGATTGATTCAAAAATTTCGAAATTACACTGACAATTAATGTGATTGATTCAAAAATTTGAAGTTTGTTACTTTCTTGTTAAGAAAGGTTCAATCTTTAAATTCTAGAATCTTATCTTGTAGTTTCTTGTTAGTAAAGTAATTAATTTTAATTTTAAAAATTAAATCTTTTTCAAACATATCTTATCATATCTTTTATATCTTATCTTTTTATCATATCTTTTTCAAAATTTTATCTTTTTCAAAAATTTGATTTCACAATATCTTATCTAACTTCTTATCTTCTTATCTTTTCAAATTTGATTTTAATATCTTTTTCAACTAACTATTTGACTTTTTATTTGTTTCTTATCTTTTTCAAAACCACCTAACTACTTTTCCCCCTCTAATTTTCGAAAATACCTCCCTCTTTTTCAAAAAAAAATCTTTTTAATTGTTTAAATTTTAATTTTAATCATATCTTATCTTTAATTTTTGAAAATCACTAACCACTTTTTCAAAATTATTTTTGAAATTCTCTATCTCTCCTTCTATCTATTTATTTATTTATTCACTAACACTCCTCTTCATTTCTCTTCATCTCAGATCACCACCTCTATCCTTACCCATTCTTCTTCACTACTCTGCCCTTTTTTTTCTTCTACTAACATAAAGGAATCTCTATACTTTGACATAGAGGATTCCTCTTTCTTTTCTTGTTCTCTTCTTCCCTATATGAGCAGGAACAAGGAAAAAGACACTCTTATTGAAGCTGATCCAGAACCTGAAAGGACTCTGAAGAGGAAACTAAGAGAAGCTAAACTACAACAATCCAGAGGCAACCTTTCTGAAATTTTCGAACAAGAGAAGGAGATGGCAGCCGAACCCAACAACAATAATGCAAGGAGAATGCTTGGTGACTTCATAAAACCAACGTCCAAATTTGATGGAAGAAGCATCTCCATTCCTGCCATTGGAGCCAACAATTTTGAGCTTAAGCCTCAACTAGTTGCTTTAATGCAACAGAACTGCAAGTTTTATGGACTTCCATCTGAAGATCCTTACCAGTTTTTAACTGAGTTCTTGCAGATTTGTGAGACTGTTAAGACAAATGGAGTAGATCCTGAAGTCTACAGGCTCATGCTTTTCCCTTTTGCTGTAAGAGACAATGCTAGAACATGGTTGGACTCACAACCTAAAGATAGCCTGGACTCCTGGGATAAGCTGGTCACGGCCTTCTTGGATAAATTCTTTCCTCCTCAAAAGCTGAGCAAGCTTAGAGTGGATGTTCAGACCTTCAAGCAAAAAGATGGTAAATCCCTCTATGAAGCTTGGGAAAGATACAAGCAAATGACCAAAAAGTGTCCTTCTGACAAGTTTTCAGAATGGACCATATTAGATATATTCTATTATGGTCTATCTGAATTTTCCAAGATGTCATTGGACCATTCTGCAGGTGGATCGATTCACCTAAAGAAAATGCCTGAAGAGGCTCAAGAACTTATTGACATGGTTGCAAATAACCAATTCATGTACACTTCTGAGAGGAATTCCGTGAATAGTGGGACGCCTCAGAGGAAGGGAGTTCTTGAAATTGATACTCTGAATGCCATATTGGCTCAGAATAAAGTGTTGACTCAACAAGTCAACATGATCTCTCAAAGTCTGAATGGATGGTAAAATGCATCCAATAGTACTAAAGAGGTAGCTTCTGAAGAAGCTTATGATCCTGAGAACCCTGCAATGGCAGAGGTTAATTACATGGGTGAACCTTATGGAAACACCTATAACTCATCATGGAGAAATCATCCAAATTTCTCATGGAAGGATCAACAAAAGCCTCAACAAGGCTTTAACAATGGTGGAAGAAATAGGCTCAGTAATAACAAGCCTTTTCCATCATCTTCTCAGCAACAGACAGAAAATTCTGAACAGAGCCCCTCTAATTTAGCAAACTTAGTCTCTGATCTGTCAAAAACCACTTTAAGTTTCATGAGTGAAACAAGGTCCTCCATTAGAAATCTGTAGGCACAAGTGGGCCAGCTGAGTAAGAAAGTCATTGAAACTCCTCCCAGTATTCTCCCAAGCAATACAGAAGAGAATCCAAAAGGAGATTGCAAGGCCATTGAATTAATCAATATGGCCGAATGCACAAGGGAGGAGAAGGACAAAAATCCTAGTGAGAAAGACCTCCTGGGACGTCTCTCAAACAAGAAGGAGTTCCCCATTGAGGACCTAAAGGAAGCTGAGGCTCATATAGAGACCATAGAGATTTCACTAAATCTCCTTCTGCCATTCATGAGCTCTGAAAACTATTCCTCCTCAGAAGAGGATGAAGATGTAACTGGAGAGCAAGTTGCTCAATATCTAGGAGCTATCATGAAGTTGAATGCCAAGTTGTTTGGTAATGAGACTTGGGAAGGTGAATCCCCCTTGCTCATTAGTGAACTAGATATATGGATTCAGAAAACTCTACCTCAAAAGAGACAAGATCCTGGTAAATTCTTAATACCATGTACCATAGGCACCATTACCTTTAACAAGGCTCTGTGTGACCTGGGGTCGGGCATAAATCTTATGCCACTCTTTGTAATGGAGAAACTTGGGATCATTGAGGTACAGCCTGCCTTATTCTCACTTCAATTAGCAGACAAGTCAGTAAGACAAGCTTATGGATTAGTAGAGGACGTGTTAGTAAAGGTTGAAGACCTTTACATCTCTGCTGATTTCATAATCTTAGACACTAGGAAGGAAAAAGATGAATGCATCATCCTTGGAAGACCCTTCCTAGCCACAGCAGAAGCTGTGATTGATGTTAGCAGAGGAGAATTAGTCCTTCAATTGAATGGGGACTACCTTGTGTTTAAAACTCAAGGACCTTCCTCTGCAACCATGGAGAGAAAGCATGAAAATCTTCTCTCAGTACAGAGTCAAAAAGAGCCCCCACAGTCAAATTCTAAGTTTGGTGTTGGGAGGCCACAACCAAACTCTAAGTTTGGTGTTGAGAAGCCCCCTCATTCAAACTCTAAGTTTGGTGTTGGGAGGCCCTCATCATGCTCTGAATATCTGTGAGGCTCCATGAGAGCCCACTGTCAAGCTAATAACACTAAAGAAGCGCTTGTTGGGAGGCAATCCAATTTTTATATATCTGATTTTAATTTTATTTTATTGTTATTTTGTGTCTTATTAGGTTCATGATCATGTGGAGTCACAAAAAAAAATACTAAAATTAAAAACAGAATCAGAAATAACAGAAGAAAAATCACACCCTGGAGGAAGGACTTACTGGCGTTTAAACGCCAGTAAGGTGCATCTGGCTGGCGTTCAACGCCAGAACAGAGCATGTTTCTGCGCTGAACGCCAGAAACAAGCAACATCCTGGTGTTTGAACGCCAGGAATATGCCTTGAGGGAAGCTGGCGCTGAACGCCAGTAACAAGCATGGAACTGGCGTTCAACGCCAGAAACATGCTACACATGGGCGTTGAACACCCAGAGTGTGCATCACTTCGGCGTTTAAATGCCAGAATGGTGTGCAAAGGTATTTTGCATGCCTAATTGGTGCAAGGATGTAAATCCTTGACACCTCAGGATCTGTGGACCCCACAAGATCATCTCAGGATCTGTGAACCCCACAGGATCCCCACCTAACATATTCTCCCCTCTTCTCAACATTCATTCTCTCTTTCCAATAAACACACTTTCCCAAACACCCTTCACCAATCACCTCAAACCTCTCTTCCTAATTACCCCCTTCACCACTCACATCCATCCACTCTTCCCCATAAACCCCACCCATCTTCAAAATTCAAAAATCTTTCCCACCCAAACCCACCCTAAATGACCAAAACTACACCCACTCCCCTCCCTATATATACCCTTCCATTCTACTTCATTTTCACACAACACAAACCCCCTCTTCTACACCTTGACCGAAACACCTTCCCTTACTCTCCTCCATATTTTCTTCTTCTTCTTCGTCTTCTCTTCTTTCTTCTCTTGCTCGAGGGCGAGCAATATTTTAAGTTTGGTGTGGTCAAAGCATAATCTTTTTATTTTTCCATTACCATCAATGGCACCTAAGGCCGGAGAATCCTCTAGAAAAGGAAAAGGGAAGACAAAAGCTTCCACCTCCGAGTCATGGGAGATGGAAAGATTCATCTCCAAAAGCCATCAAGACCACTTCTATGATGTTGTGGCAAAGAAGAAGGTGATCCCTGAGGTCCCTTTCAAACTCAAGAAAAATGAGTATCCGAAGATCCGACATGAAATCCGAAGAAGAGGTTGGGAAGTCCTAACCAACCCCATGCAACAAGTCGGAATCTTAATGGTTCAAGAGTTCTATGCCAATGCATGGATCACTAGGAACCATGATCAAAGTGTGAATCCGAGTCCAAATAATTATCTCACAATGGTTCGGCAGAAATACTTAGATTTTAGTCCGGAAAATGTGAGGTTGGCATTCCACTTGCCCATGATGCAAGGAGATGAAGGCCCCTACACTAGAAGGGTCAACTTTAATCAAAGGTTGGACCAAATTCTTATGAACATATGTGTGGAAGGAGCTCAATGGAAAAGAGACTCCAAAGGCAAGCCGGTTCAACTAAGAAAACTGGACCTCAAGCCTGTGGCTAGAGGGTGGTTAGAGTTCATTCAACGCTCCATCATCCCCACTAGCAACCGATCTGAAGTTACTGTGGATCGGGCCATCATGATTCATAGCATCATGATTGGAGAGGAAGTAGAAGTTCATGAAGTCATCTCCCATGAATTCTACAAAATAGCCGAAAAGTCCTCCACCATGGCAAGGCTAGCTTTTCCTCATCTTATTTGCCATCTATGTTACTCAGCTGGAGTTATCATAGAAGGAGACATCCTCATTGAAGAGGATAAGCCCATCACCAAGAAGAGGATGGAGCAAGCAAGAGAGACCCTCCACAGATCTCAAGAGATGCATAAGGAAGCTCATCATCAAGAAATCCCTGAGATGCCTCAAGGGATGCACTTTCCTCCCAACAACTATTGGGAACAACTCAACACTTCCCTAGAAGATTTGAGCTACAATGTGGAACAATTAAGGGTGGAACATCATGAGCACTCCATCATTCTCCATGAAATAAGAGAAGATCAAAGAACAATGAGGGAGGAGCAACAAAGGCAAGGAAGGGACATAGAAGAGCTTAAGGACATTGTTGGTCCTTCAAGAAGAAGACGCCACTAAGGTGGATTCATTCCTTGTTCTTACTTTTCTGCTGTTCGGTTTTTATATTATATGTTTATCTATGTTTTGTGTCTCTACTTCATTATCATTAGTGTTTAGTAACTATGTCTTAAAGTTATGAATAATTCCATTAATCCTTCACCTCTCTTAAATAAAAAATGTTTTTAATTCAAAAGAACAAAGAATTACGTGAATTCTGAATTTATCCTTGAATTTAGTTTAATTATATTGATGTGGTGATAATACTTTTTGTTTTCTGAATGAATGCTTAAACAGTGCATATTTTTGATCTTGTTGTTTATGAATGTTAAAACTGTTGGCTCTTGAAAGAATGATGAACAAAGAGAAATGTTATTGATAATCTGGAAAATCATGAAATTGATTCTTGAAGCAAGAAAAAGCAGTGAAAAACAAAAGCTTGCGAAAAAAAATAGAAAGAAAAAGAAAAAGCAAGCAGAAAAAGCCAATAGCCCTTAAAACCAAAAGGCAAGGGTAAAAAGGATCCAAGGCTTTGAGCATCAATGGATAGGAGGGCCCAAGGAAATAAAATCCAGGCCTAAGCGGCTAAACCAAGCTGTCCCTAACCATGTGCTTGTATCATGAAGGCCCAAGTGAAAAGCTTGAAACCGAGTGGTTAAAGTCGTGATCCAAAGCAAAAGAGTGTGCTTAAGAGCTCTGGACACCTCTAACCGGGGACTCTAGCAAAGCTGAGTCACAATCTGAAAAGGTTCACCCAGTCATGTGTCTGTGGCATTTATGTATCCGGTGGTAATACTGGAAAACAAAGTGCTTAGGGCCACGGCCAAGACTCATAAAAGTAGATGTGTTCAAGAATCAACATACTTAACTAGGAGAATCAATGACACTATCCGAAATTCTAAGTTCCTATAGAAGCCAATCATTCTAAATTTCAAAGGAAAATGCGAAATGCCAAAACTGTTCAGAAGCAAAAAGCTACAAGTCCCGCTCATCTAATTAGAATTAATATTCATTGATATTTTGTAATTTATAGTATATTCTCTTCTTTTTATCCTATTTGATTTTCAGTTGCCTGGGGACAAGCAACAATTTAAGTTTGGTGTTGTGATGAGCGGATAATTTATACGCTTTTTGGCATTGTTTTTAGGTAGTTTTTAGTAAGTTCAAGCTACTTTTAGGGATGTTTTCATTAGTTTTTATGTTAAATTCACATTTCTGGACTTTACTATGAGTTTGTGTATTTTTCTGTGATTTTAGGTAATTTCTGGCTGAAATTGAGGGACTTGAGCAAAACTCTGATAGGAGGCTTACAAAGGACTGCTGATGCTGTTGGAATCTGACCTCTCTGCACTCAAAATCGATTTTCTGGTGCTACAGAACTCCAAATGGCGCGCTCTCAACGGCGTTGGAAAGTAGACATCTAGATCTTTCCATCAATATATAATAGTCCATACTTTATTCGGGAATTGACGACGTAAACTGGCGCTCAACGCCAGTTCCATGTTGCTGTCTGGAGTAAAACGCCAGAAACACGTCACGACCCGGAGTTGAACGCCCAAAACACGTTACAACTTGGTGTTCAACTCCAAAAGAAGCCTCAGCTTGTGGATAGATCAAGCTCAGCCCAAACACACACCAAGTGGGCCCCAGAAGTGGATTTATGCATCAATTACTTACTCATATAAACCCTAGTAGCTAGTCTAGTATAAACAGGATAATTTACTATCATATTAGACATCTTTGGTCTCAGTTTTATTTTATTCTTCATCTGAGGAGACTATTGATCATGTTTTGGGTGGGCTGGCAATTCGACCATGCCTGAACCTTTCACTTATGTATTTTCAACGGTGGAGTTTCTACACACCATAGATTAAGGGTGTGGAGCTCTGCTGTACCTCAAGTTTCAATGCAATTACTATTATTTTCTATCCAATTCGAATTATTCCTATTCTAAGATATTCGTTGTACTTCAACTTGATGAATGTGATGATCCGTGACACTCATCATCATTCTCACCTATGAACGCGCGTGATTGACAACCACTTCCGTTCTACCCTAGACCGGGCGCATATCTCTTGGATTCCTTAAACAGAATCTTCGTGGTATAAGCTAGAATTGATGGTGGCATTCATGGGAATCCGGAAGGTCTAACCTTGTCTGTGGTATTCCGAGTAGGGTTCTGGAATTGAATGACTGTGACGAGATTCAAACTTCTGAAGGGGGCGTTAGTGACAGACGCAAAAGAATCAATGGATTCTACTCCAACCTGATTGAGAACCGACAGATGATTAGCCGTGCTGTGACAGAGCATTTGGACCTTTTTCACTGAGAGGATGGGATGTAGCCATTGATAACAGTGATGCCTTACATACAACTTGCCATAAAAGGGAGTGATAAAATTGGATAAAAGCAGTAGGAAAGCAGAGATTCAGGAGGAGCACAGCATCTCCATACGCCTATCTGAAGTCCCCATCATTGGATTACATGAGTAACTTTATCTTCATTTTATGTTTATTATTTATTAATTTTCGAAAATCCATAATCAATTACTATCCGCCTGACTGAGATTTACAAGATGACCATAGCTTGCTTTATGCCAACAATCTCTGTGGAATCGACCCTTACTCACGTAAGGTTTATTACTTGGACGACCCAGTACACTTGCTGGTTAGTTGAACGGAGTTGTGTCCACATATAGCAAAGAGCCATTATAATTATTCCATACAACAATAAAGAGTACAACATTGATGATCACAATTTCGTCCACCAAATTCCCACCAATGTTTGTACTTCCAATAGCCTCCGGGATCCCAAATTAGGCGTAAAAATCCTTCAAGCAAGTTGAAGCAAGTGACAAGGCCCCAAGAGTATTGATTGTTGGAATGAATTCCGGGGTCCCAAACCTTGCTTTTGCACCCGTCTTCTTGTTGATCATTATGATTCCATCCGGGTAGCAAGCACTCTGAATTCTCACTAAAGCGGCCAAACAACTTCCTAGACCCATTCAGTTGAGCTCTACACCAATCCTTGCATTTAAACCTTGTGCACACAACCATATTTAACCTTGCTTGACAACTTCTACCACTGACCATATCCCGCTTACGCTTAATGCCACAAAGGGCTCTAAGCTGACCATCTGTCTCAAGTAAAGCATATTCAAGTGAGCTAATTAAGCTTAGAGATGAGAGATTTACCCAATTGAATGAAGGAATGGACGGTGATGGCTTTGGGGGAGAGGTATCCAACAACTTTGGCAAGGTGATTTCCAGCTCCATTCTCTTGGGCTCTTCTTTGACGACTTCCACCTCATTGCAAGCTTCTTCAATATCAACCTCTTCCTCTTGGTAGCTTTCTTCTAATTTGATCTCTTCTTCACCAAGGGCATGGGAGGTTGTGCTTCTTCTTCTTTAATCTCTGTTCATACCCTGGGTCAAGCTGTCCGACCCGGGATGTTTAGCGACAAGCCGACCGACCTCTTCAGGTCAGACTATCCGACCTCTTCTCAAAGAGCTCGGCCAATGCCCGACCTCTTCTCAAAGAGCTTGGCCAAATTGCCAAAGGAGCCCAAAGTAGGCCCAAAACAAAGGAACACAGCCCAATCTAAAGGCAGCAAAAGCCCAGAAAGATAAAGGCGGTTTCCTTAAAGATAAGATGACTTCACTCAAAGATAAGATAAGATAAGATAAGATAACTATCTTATCTCCAGAGAGGTCACTCCTCACCATTATAAATACACTGGAGCACCCAGGTATAACTCATACTCTGATTCTACTCAATACCTGCTTAATACCCTTGCTAACTTAAGCATCGGAGTCCCTTGCAGGTACCCCCCACCCTCCAGGGACGAAGGATCAGCACCACCACCAAGTCCAACAAGTCGGAAACACCAGCTCTGGCCGCTGTACACCTGCCGGACACGTCGGCTCCGACCAACACAGAAGATCTCGTCCGAGATCGACCTACAGTTTCAGGTAACCCTCGGAACATTGGCGCCGTTGCCGGGGAACCTGGAAGTCATCCCATCACCATGGCGGACAACCATGACAACGACCATGATTCAGATCTAGAGGATAGAATGCCACACAAAGACGCGGATACTACACCAAAAGATACTCCTCAACCCAACAAAGGCGAGAATTCGCCAAACGAGGAGGCCATGGAGGCACTTCTAGATCGCTTAAAGCAAATCGAAAAAGAAGACGAGCATCAACGAGAAGCCAAGAAGGACCTCCAAAGGGAAACTAGGCGATGCCGAAAGTTAAAAGATAAGCTCTTAAAACTCGAAGCTGATCTCAAAACCAAGACGGCTCGATCCAGTCACGAAGATAGCCCCCACAAAGATCAAGACCCATTCACCAAAAGAGATCATGAAAGCTAAAGTCCTAAAGGACTTCAAAGCTCCTGGCATGACCCCGTACGATGGCACATCAGATCCCAACCATCACCTCAGCAACTCAGAAGCAGAATGTACCTCACCGACGCCTCAAATGACGTTCGTTGTAAAGCTTTTCCAACAACTCTCATGAAGACAGCAATCAGATGGTTCGACAACCTACCTCCAAAATCTATCTCAAGTTTTGACGACCTAGCAATAAGATTCCTCGCCAGGTTCTCCATCCAGAAGGATAAAGCCAAACATGCTCCAAGCTTGCTGGGAATTAAACAAGGAGATCAGAAAAGCCTTCACAGCTACATGAAAAGATTCAACAATGCATGCCTTGACATACAAAGTCTTCCAACAAAAGCGGCCATCATGGGACCCATCAATGGCCTAAGAGAAGGACCTTTCAGCCACTCAATATCCAAGAAGCACCCAACATCTCTGAACGAGGTACAGGGACGGAAAGAGAAATACATCAACATGGAAGAGAACTCTCGATTAGGAGAGAGCTCAAAAACCGAATTCTCCTAACCCACCACGGGACAAGGATAAAGAATCCAAGAAAAGAGAAGATCAACCCAGTAAGAAGCCTAAAAAATACCACAATTACACCCCTCTTCGGGTGTCTCTCGTGGATGTTTACCGAGAAATATGCCACACAGAGAAGATCCCACCACCTCGCCCAATCAAAAGCAAAAAGGACAAAGAGGTCGGACGAGTTGCAGGTCCACCTCACACCGAAGAGGTCGGGCGAGTTAAGGACCACCTCACACCAAAGAGGTCGGACACGAGTTTAAGGTCCACCTCACACCAAAGAGATCAGACAAGTTGAAGGTCCACCTCACACCGAAGATATCGGGCGAGTTTAAGGTCCACCTCACACCAAAGAGGTCGGACAAGTTGAAGGTCCACCTCACTCCGAAGATATCGGGCGAATTGAAGGTCCACCTCACACCAAAGAGGTCGGACGAGTTGAAAGTCCACCTCACACCAAAGAGGTCGGACGAGTTAAACATCTACCTCACACCAAAGAGGTCGGATGAGACAAACGTCCACCTCACACCAAAGAGGTCGGACGAGTTGAAAAGGACAATGGAGTGCGAACAAGCCTTCTGAGATTTCTAAATTCTTGGGGCAACCACCCATTCTTTCCAGACCACGGGAAAGTGATGAACTCATATCATACCTCGCAGTGGAAAGTTGGGCAATAGCCTTAGCCCTAGTCAAAGAAGACGAAAGGGGGCAAGAACTCGTCTACGGCAAAGCTCTACAAGGGGCCGAACTAAACTATCAAAAGATAGAAAAAGTTCGCCTACGCCCTCATACTCGCCTCTCAACAACTCCACCCATACTTTCAAGCATACACTATCAGTGTTTGGACCAACCAGCCCATAAAAGGCATCCTACAGAAAACAGACTTAGCTGGAAGAATCCTACAGTGGGCAGTCGAGTTATCCAAATTTGATCTTCGATATGAAAGCTCGGACAGCCATCAAATCACAGTATCTGGCCAACTTCATTACAGAGTACACTGACATCTCGGGAACTCCTACAAAATGGAATCTCTATATGGACGACTCTTCAAATAAAATGGGAGTGGTGCAGGTGTAATTATAAAAAGCGATCAGAGAAGCCGACAATTCGGGGGACCCTGGACAAAACCAGAGAACAGCTCGGACAATTCGGGGGACCCTGGACAAAACAGAAAACAGCTCGGATATTTCGGAGAATATGAAGTCCGATACATACCTCAGGAGCAGAATGACCGAGCTGATGCATTTTCAAAAATAGCCAACACCAAACCCGGGGGCAATAACAGAAGCCCCATCCAGGCTATATTATAAGACCACAACAAGTCAATCTCGAAGGCAGTATAAATAGTGTACTCGGGGTCAGCCACAGTAACACGCATTAAAACTATGGAATCCAGCCCATCAGACATGCCGTCCAGGATCTTAGTAGACATCTCAAAGACATAGGTCAACTATGGGGTTACTACCAAACAACTCGGACAAATAAGGAAACAACTCGAACAATAACAGCAAAACATTAGGTGTCAAATACAGTAGTAAAAGGGAAACCCCAGGACCCACAAGAAAGTCCAGGGGCACCCTTTGGAGGCAACAACAGAGCAAAAACCCAAATACAAAGTCAAAACTTTACATCGAAAAGCATGCCAACTTCCACACTGCCCCACCAGAAGAGCTCATCAGCATAACTTCGCCTTGGCCATTTGCAAAATGGGGACTCGACCTTCTCGGACCCTTTCCCCAGGGATCGGGACAAGTCAAATTCCTCATAGTTGGTATAGAGTATTTCACAAATTGGATTGAGATAGAGCCCCTAGCTAAATGCCACTGCTCAAAGATGCCAAAAATTCTTATATAGGAACATTGTCATAAGGTACGGAGTTTCACACTCCATCACCACAGACAATGGCACTCAATTCACAGATGTAGGTTTTAGAAAATTAGCAACCGACTTGAACATAAAACACCAATTCACCTCCGTCAAACATCCTCAAGCCAATGGATAGGCTGAAGCTGCCAACAAAGTCATATTGGATGGGCTGAAACAAAGATTACAAGATGCAAAGGGAACCTGGGCCGAAGAACTTCCACAAGTCCTATGGGCATATCGGACAACTCCACACTTCACCACGGGGGAATCACCCTTCCGATTGACTCGCGGAATGAAGGCAATGATCCCAGTAGAGATCGAAGAAGGATCCCCCAGAATGATCCTCTATAATGAAGAGGTCAACTCCCAAATCCAAAGGAAAGAACTCGACCTACTTCCAAGAGTCCGAGAGAGAGCTCCAATCAAGGAAGAGGCATTAAAACGTCGAATGGCCTCAAGATACAATCTGAAGGTAGTACAGCGAAGCATTGCCAACAACAACCTCACCCTAAACCGAAATGATATCGGAACAACTCGACCTGGAGAAAGAAAGCTGGCAGAAAACTGGAAAGGACCCTACCAAGTCATAGAAGTACTTGGGAAGGGCTACTACAGACTATCCGAACTTGAGGGGCGAGAGCTACCAAGGTCATGGCATGCCTGCAATCTAAAAAGGGCGCTAGGCCGAGATCCAAAAAGAGTGCCCGACCTAGAAAGGTAAATACTAACATGTACACACTCTTATCTTTATATTATTGTTTAAAAGATTGCAGATTCCCTAAAAAGTTTCCTACCAAGACGCCCGACTACGGCAGGTCGGCAAGGTGAAACACCAAAATCACCGCCCGATCACGACAAGGTCGACAAAGTGAAAACAAAATTCACTGCTATACCAAGACGCATTAATCTGAAGCATTCATCGTCCGATTATAAAGCAACAGATCGGTAGAAAGTGAAAAACAATTTCACTGCACGATCACGATAAAGACAAACTGTCCGATAAAGGTGAAAACGTGATTCACCCAAAGGATGATCTAGAGATGACAACCATTTTCTACAATCGGCAAATATGAACACAGAATAATGTAAGAAGTTATCGAAAGTGATCCAGAAAAAGAACCTGACGAGGTCTTACGGATTGCTAAAATAATAACTTAAAGACTGGCCGACGTTAAGAAGTCGGATCAAGTCAACCCAAGTTATAAGTAAACCCTGGAAAGAGGTCTGGCCAACCCTATTAAAGAGGATTACTTTAACTTAGAAGGGCACGACATAACAAAGTCAGCCCAAAACGAAAAGTTATATAAGTAGTCCCTGAAAGAGATCTGACAAAGATCCAAAAAAGAGGACTACAGGAATAACTTAAAGGAGACCAACATAACGAAGTCGGACTCCTACTACTAAAAAGTTATCAAAGTAATTCCTGAAAGAGATCTGACAAAGGTCCAAAAAAGAGGATTACAAAAATAACTTAGAAAGAAGACGACGTAAAGAAGTCGACCTCCTACAAATAAGTTATAAAAGTAATCCCTGAAAGAGACCTGACAAAGGTCCAAGAAAGAGGATTACAAAAATAACTTAGAAAGAAGACAACGACCTCCTACAAACAAGTTATAAAAGTAATCCTTGAATGAGACCTGTTCATACCCTGGGTCGAGCTGTCCGACCCGGGATGTTCTACAGACAAAGCGACCGACCTCTTCAGGTCAGGAAAACCCGACCTCTTTTTAAAGAGCTCGGCCAAGTCACAAGAAAGCCCAAACAAAGGCCCCAAATAGAGGAACACGTCCCAAATCCAAAGGCAGCCCAAACCCATAGAGATAATGGCGGTTCCCTTAAAGATGACCTCACTTAAAGATAAGATAAATATAATATAAGATAACTAACTTATCTTATCCGCAGGAGGCCACATCTCACCATTATAAATACACTGAAGCACCCAGGTATAACTCATACTCTGATTCTACTTAATACCTACTTCATACCCTTGCTAACTTAAGCATTGGAGTCCCTTGCAGGTACCCCCCACCCTCCGGGGACACAGGATCAGCACCACCACTAAGTCCAACAAATCGAACACATCAGTTCCGACCGCGGTACATCTGCCGAACACGTCGGCTCCGACCAACACAGAAGATCTCATCCGAGATCGACCTACAGTTTCAGGTAACCCTCGAAACATTGGCGCCGTTGCTGGGGAAACTGGAAGTCGTCCCATTAACATGGCGGATGACCATGACAACGACCACGATTCAGGTTTGAAAGACAGAACGCCGTATAAAAACGCAGACACGATACTCAAAGATACTCCAGAAACCAACAGAGACAAAAATTCATCAAATCAAGGAGTAATAAAAGCACTTCAAAATCGATTGGAGAAACTTGAGAAAGAAGCCCAACATCGACGTGAAAAAGAAGAAGATCTACGCCGGGAAATAAGGCAACGCCGAGAATTAGAAGATAAGCTTATAAAACTCGAAGCTGATCTCAAAACTAAAGCTACTCGACCATCCACGGAGGATAGTTCTCAGAAAGATCAAGATCCATTTACCAGAGAAATTATGAAAACCAAAATTCCGAAAGATTTCAAGCTTCCGGATATGACTCTATATGACGGTACCTCCGACCCCAACCATCATCTCAGCAATTTCAGAAGTAGAATGTACCTCACCGATGCCTCAGATGCAGTTCGTTGCAAAGCCTTTCCAACAACTCTCACCAAGACAGCCATTAAATGGTTCGACAACCTACCTCCAAAATCTATCTCGAGTTTCGACGACCTAGCCAAAAAGTTCCTGGCTCGATTCTCCATACAAAAGGACAAAACCAAACACGCACCCAGCTTACTAGGGATCAAGCAAGGAGACCGAGAAAGTCTTCGCAACTACATGGAGAAATTCAACAAAACATGCATGGACATACAAAATCTGCCAACAGAAGCTGCCATCATGGGCCTCATAAATGGCCTGCGAGAAGGACCATTCAGCCAATCTATATCAAAAAGATACCCGACATCCCTAGATGAAGTACAAGAGCGAGCGCAGAAGTACATTAACATGGAGGAAAATTCTCGACTTGGCGAAGCCTCAAGGTCCGGTTCTGCCTACCGAGATAAATTATCCAAGAAAAAGGAAGATCGCTCCGGAGAGAAAATCAAGAAATATCACAACTACACCCCTCTTAGGGTATCCTTGGTAGACGTTTACAAAGAAGTCTGCCATACGGAAAAAATCCCTCCAGCGCAGCCACTTAAAGGCAAAAAAGGAGGGGGAAATCGGAATGAGTACTGTGAATATCACCGACTTCGAGGGCATTCCACCAACGAATGTTTCGACTTGAAAAACGTTATAGAAAAATTAGTACGAGAAGGAAAGTTAGATCAGTTCTTGGCCAACCGGGACGAAGAACCAAGGAAAAGAAGGAGGGATGAGGACGTCGGACGATCTGAACGATCGCCTCGCACACCAGAAAGACATGTCCACGTGATACACGGCGGATTTGCTGGGGGAGGAATCTCCAAATCATCCCGCAAGCGACACCTCAAAGAGGTATACTATATCGAAGGACAGAAGGAGACGCCAGACATCCCGGCAATCACGTTTACCAAAGAAGATGCATCCGGAATCATCTTGGGACATGACGACCCCATGGTCATCACGATCATATTGGCAAACGCCAACCTCCACCGCACACTAATCGACCAGGGAAGCTCTTCCGACATCTTATTCAAAACTGCCTTCGACAAACTCGGCCTAGAAGAAAAAGAGCTAAGAGCATATCCAAACAGTCTGTTCGGACTGGGAGATGTCCCAGTTCAACCACTGGGATACGTATCGCTGCATACAACCTTCGGAAAGGGGAATCAATCCAGAACACTCAAGATAGACTACATCGTGGTCGACGTAAGCTCAGCCTACAATGCCTTAATAGGTTGGACAACGTTAAATCAACTCGGTGCAATAGTTTCAACTCCACATCTATGTATGAAATTCCCAACTGCGGAAGGGATAGCTACAATAAAGGCAGATCAAAAGACGGCACGTCGCTGTTATAACGAAAGCCTAAACCTCCGAGGTGAAGGAGGAAAGTTCCACACAATCGAGCTCGGTGGAGTTCAGAGGCGAGAAGAACTCCAACCACAACCCGAAGGGGAAGTAGAAAGAATCCAGATCGGAGACACCTCTGATAAAACAACTAATATTGGCACGATCCTAAAAGGAGACATAAAGGAATCACTAATACGGTTCCTACGAGATAATGTTGATCTCTTCGCATGGAAAGCCGCCGACATGCCAGGTATTGATCCCAAACTAATGAGCCACAAATTGGCAGTCTATTCGGGATCCCGGCCGGTACAACAAAGACGAAGAAAACTTGGACCAGAACGAGCTCAGGCTGTAGAAGAACAAGTACAAGCGCTACTTGAGGCCGGGTTCATAAGGGAAGTCAAATATCCACTATGCCTAGCAAACATCGTCTTGGTGAAAAAGTCAAACGGGAAGTGGCGAATGTGCACCGACTACACCGACCTCAACAAAGTCTGCCCAAAAGACCCCTACCCACTCCCAAGCATCGACGCTCTAGTAGATGCTTCATCAGGATACAAGTATCTCTCATTCATGGACGCATACTCAGGGTACAACCAGATACCAATGTATCCGCCAAACCAAGAAAAAACCTCGTTTCTTACACCTAAGGCAAATTATTGCTACATTGTGATGCCTTTCGGCCTGAAAAACGCAGGAGCCACTTATCAAAGGCTAATGAATAAAGTCTTCTCAGATCACATCGAAAAAATCATGGAGGTCTACGTGGATGACATGTTGATAAAGACGCAAAGCGAAGAGACGTTGCTAACCGATTTGATTCAAGTATTCAATACCATAAGGAAGCACGGCATGCGACTCAACCCGGCTAAATGCACCTTCGCAGTAGAAGCAGGTAAATTTTTAGGATTTATGCTCACACAAAGGGGAATCGAGGCAAATCCAGATAAATGCCAGGCCATACTCAACATGAAGAGCCCAACCTGTGTTAAAGAGGTACAACAGCTCAATGGAAGGTTGGAAGCCTTGTCCAGATTCCTAGCAGGATAAGCGATAAGATCCCTCCCTTTCTACGCTACCTTAAAGAAGGGAAAGAACTTCGAATAGACAGCGAAATGTGAACAAGCCTTCAAAGACTTCAAAGAATTCTTGGGGCAACCACCTATCCTATCTCGACCACAAGAGGGAGAATCGCTCATACTATACCTCGCAGTAGGAAGTCGGGCAATAGCCTCAGCGCTGATTCGAGAAGTCGAAAGAGGACAACAACCCGTCTACTTCATTAGTAAAGCACTACAAGGGTCAGAGCTGAACTCCAGAAAATAGAAAAATTTGCATACGCCCTGATCCTCACATCCCGGCGGCTTCGCCCATATTTCCAAGCACATACCATTAAAGTTCGAACCAACCAACCCATAAAAGGGATATTGCAGAAAATAGATCTAGCAGGAAGAATCCTACAATGGGCAATCGAGTTGTCCGAGTTTGACCTCCAATACGAGGCGCGTACAGTAATCAAATCGCAACACCTGGCCGACTTCATCGCAGAATTTACAGACATCCCGGAAATTCCCATAGAATGGAACATATACGTGGATGGATCCTCAAATAAAACAGGAAGCGGTGCGGGTGTGATACTTGAAAGCAACCAAGGTACTCAACTTGAGCTCTCCCTTAAATTCGGATTCCCGGCCTCAAACAACCAGGCAGAATACGAAGCACTATTAGCTGGTCTGAAGCTGGCTAGGGAGGTTGGAGCTCGGAAACTCAACATTTACAGTGACTCACAAGTCATCACTTCACAAATAATAGGAAGCTACCAAGCCAAAGATCCGACCATGAAAAAATATTTGGATAAAACCAAAGAACAGATCGGACAACTCGGGGAATATAGGATCCACCACATACCTCGTGAGCAAAATGCCCGAGCTGACCCCCTTTCCAAATTAGCCAGCACCAAACCAGGGGGCAACAACAGAAGTCTCATCCAGGAGATACTACAGAACCCGTCAATATCGGAAGAAGAAGTCCTAGCCATAATAGGTCAGGATCAAGGATGGATGACCCCCATAATAAATTACCTCAAAACAGAAACACTCCCTACAGATGAAAAGGAGGAAAAAAGGCTAAAAAGGGAGGCACAGTACTACACTATCATAAACAACACACTATACAAAAGAGGGATATTAACACCTTTGCTAAAATGCGTACCGACTTGTAACACAAAGGAAGTCTTGGAGGAAGTGCACAGTGGCATTTGTGGTAATCATCTCGGAGCACAAGCCCTCACCAAAAAGATACTCTGGGCAGGATTCTATTGGCCAACTCTACAAAAGGAGGCTACAAATTTTGTGAAGACATGCCCACCATGCCAGAAGCATGCCAACTTGCACATCGCCCCACCAGAAAAGCTCATCAGCGTGACCTCGCCCTGGCCATTTGCGAAATGGGGACTCGACCTTCTCGGACCCTTCCCACAGGGATCGGGACAAGTAAAATTCCTCACAGTAGGAGTAGACTATTTCACAAAATGGATCGAGGCAGAACCCCTAGCCAATGCCACCGCTCAAAAAAGTCAAAAATTCCTATATAGGAACATTATTACGAGGTTCGGGGTACCGCACTCCATCACCACAGACAACGGTACCCAATTTACAGAGGCAAGCTTCAGAAAACTGGTGGCCGACTTGAACATAAAACACCAGTTCACCTCCATCGAACATCGCCAAGCCAATGGACAAGCCGAAGCGGCCAACAAAGTCATATTGGCCGGATTAAAGCAGAGGCTACAAGAAGCAAAGGGAGCTTGGGCCGAGGAACTTCCACAGGTCCTATGGGCATATCGAACAACCCCCCATTCCACTACAAACGAATCACCATTCTGACTAGCATACGGACCGGAGGCAATGATTCCAATAGAAATCGAAGAAGGATCTCCCCGAGTAGTCCACTACAATGAACGAGCAAACTCCCAACTTCAGAGAGAAGAGCTCGACTTGTTACCCGAAATCCAAGAAAGATCTCGGATCAGGGAAGAAGCCCTAAAGCGACGAATGGCTTCCAGATATAATCAAAAGGTAGTGCCGAGAAGTTTTGCAGAGAATGATCTCATCCTAATTAGAAATGACATTGGAACAACTCGACCCGGAGAAGGAAAGCTGGTAGCAAACTGGAAAGGACCCTACCGAGTCATTGAAGTATTGGGGAAGGGCTACTACAGACTGTCCGAGCTTGATGGACAAGAGCTTCCCCGATCATGGCACGCCTGCAACTTAAGAAGGTACTACAGTTAGAAAAGGTAAAGGATCTCACTAAATGGATGCGCTCTTTTTCCTGAAAAGGTTTTTTAATGAGGCACCATATCGAGACCTAGATCGTACCCGACTTAAAGGGACAAGGAAATTCCTACATGTATATATTTGCATTTTTTCTTTGAATAAAGTTTATTTAGATATTCTACAAGATTCCAAGACGCATTAATCTGAAGTATTCATCGTCCGATTATAAAGCAACAGGTCGGCAGAAAGTGAAAAAAAAATTCACTGCGCGACCACGATAAAGACAATCGTCCGATAAAGGTGAAAACGCGATTCACTCAAAAGACGATCTAAAGACGCCAACCATTTTCTACAAATCGGCAAAGATGAACACAGAATAATGTAAGAAGTTATCGAAAGTAATCCAAAGAAAAAGAACCTGACGAGGTCTTACGGATAGCTAATATAATAACTTAAAAGACTGGCCGACGTTCAAAAATTGGACCAAGTCAACCCAAGTTATAAGTAAACCCTGGAAAGAGGTCTGGCCAACCCTATTAAAGAGGATTACTTTAACTTAGAAGGGCCTGACATAACAAAGTCATTCTAAAACTAAAAAGTTATACAAGTAGTCCCTGAAAGAGATCTGACAAAGATCCAAAAAAGAGGACTACGAAAAATAACTTAAAGGAGACCGATATAACCAAGTCGGACTCCTACCATTGAAAAAGTTATACAAGTAGTCCCTGAAAGAGATCTGACAAAGATCCAAAAAAGAGGACTACGAAAAATAACTTAAAGGAGACCGACATAACCAAGTCGGACTCCTACCATTAAAAAAGTTATACAAGTAGTCCCTGAAAGAGATCTGACAAAGATCCAAAAAAGAGGACTACGAAAAATAACTTAAAGAAGACCGACATAACCAAGTCGGACTCCTACCATTAAAAAAGTTATACAAGTAGTCCCTGAAAGAGATCTGACAAAGATCCAAAAAAGATGACTACGAAAAATAACTTAAAGGAGACCGACATAACCAAGTCGGACTCCTACCATTAAAAAAGTTATACAAGTAGTCCCTGAAAGAGATCTGACAAAGATCCAAAAAAGAGGACTACGAAAAATAACTTAAAGGAGACCGACATAACCAAGTCAGACTCCTACCACTAAAAAGATATCAACATAATCCCTGAAAAAGACCGAGTAAAGGCCCAGAAAAGGGGATTACAAAATAACTTTTGAGGGGGACCAACATAAAGAAATCGGTCATAAGGCGCCAAAAATACAAACAAAGAGCGAGGAAACTGAGAAACAAGTCGGACCCCCCACAGGCACGGCCTCAAAAGGATCCAAGCTACAAACGATAAAGCACGTAAAAAACCTAAAGAGGCCAGAACAGCAAAATTTCAACAGATATCATGCATAATACGATAAAAGCTTCAAGAGATCACCACAAAATCAACCTCAGAAACTACTTTTGTTTTTCAAAAAGAGTTGCAAGACAGACAACTAGAAGCGTCAAACAAAACAAAGTTCAAAAGCCCACAAACCGGGCTATTTACACAAAATATCCAGAAAAAGATCAGCTAAAGATCGGGAGCTTTCCCAGCAGCATCAGTATGAGGAGAAGGAGGACGAGTCTGAAGGGGCACGGCATCTACGGTTCCATCATCCCGGTTCAGAATCTGGCAATCCAGATCAGATCTAACGGGAGGAACAGAGGAGGTCGACACCTTAAGAGAAGGCACTGGGGGAGGATCAGTCTCTTCATCATCCTGGTCATCAGGGACAATCCTACCATCTCTAACAACATTATCCAGGCTGATGGGAGTCAAGTCGGCATCAGGAGCAACAACCCGGAACTGCTCCATCAGGTTCTCGGAGGTAGCAGTTACGCTACCCACAAGGTGACCCTGAAGCTCACTATAATTAGCCCGAGACGTTTCCAACTCCCCCCGAAGACGCATCAATTCCCTATAAGCCGAGACATAGCTATCCTTATGTTTCAAAGCCATGTCTTCGGCCAACTTCAGAGAAGCGGCAAGGGCAATAGAGCTGGCCTTCTCACCCTCCAGTTCCTTCTCCACCTTGGCCAACTTCACCTCCAACTCCTCCTTCAGACCCTTGATTCGATCAAACTCTGACTTGGCCTCCTCCATAAAAGATTTGGTAGCATGAACCAGAATCCCCTGAATTGTTCAAAAAATAGCCGCACCCATGTGGGCCATCTTCACACTATTTTGGGTAATAAAATACAAATGCTTTAAAAGAGACACATCGTCCATGGAAAGCCCACCATAGGGGGAAATTTGCTGGTCAACAAATTCAATGGCATCAAAGTCCGGAGCATCCAAGTTAAAGGGTTCGGATGTTTTTTGCTTTTTCAAAGGTGGGGCACCAGAAGCAGCAGCAGAAGTTTGAGGAGGATCGACCTGATGAAACTGGGGAGTAGGAATTACTTTCCTCGGCCCAAGGGAACTCGGCACAGGGGGCTTCAGGGGGACCTGTGAAGATCCCTCACCGGCCACCTTGGCCGAGATGTTCAGAGCAGCAGTTGCCTTCTTTGCCCTCTTGAAGGCCTTCATAGAGTAGTTATTCTTTGACATCTCTACAAAACACAAAAACAGTCACGACAAAGAGTTACAAAAGAGGAAGAAAAAGGAAATAAGTACAGAAACAAGTTCGACAAATACCCAAAACAGTCCGAACCAAGGATGGGTCATTCAAAAACCTTTTTGTATCAAGATGGGGCGGTTTCCCCCATAGATCCTCAAGAACAACAACAAAAGCACGCTCAACATCATCAAGCATCTCCCAAGTATAACGAGACACTCTCACATCCCTCTGCCACTCTAGAGGGAAAGAAGACTCATCATTTTCGTCAAGAAAAAAGGGGCGGGCCCCCTCGACAGCACGAACCCTAAAGAAGTAATTCTTGAAATCCTTAAAGGACTCATCATACATAGCAAAAACTTTGTGGCCCTGGGCAGACCTGAAGGAAACCCAGGAAGCCTTCTTTTTTGAAGAACCGCCAGGCTTGGCGGAAACAAACAAGTAAAGAAACAGAGTCTGGGAAGGTGTTACATCTAGTTCACGGCAGAGAAGTTGAAAAATTTTAATAAAACCTCAGGAATTGGGGTGAAGCTGGGATGGAGCAATGTTACACGACCACAACAGGTCGGTTTCAAAAGCAGTAAAAGGAAAAGTAACATCCAACTGGCTGAAAAAGTATTCATAGGCATAAAAGAAGGGACACTCCCTCTTAATGAAAGTCGGAAAGCAAACCCTCTCCTCAGAATCAGGTGCAACAAGCTCGTAATCCCCCTCGCGAGCATTGTTACCACAAATCCTATGATGCTTCCTCAGCTCTGTGCAAAATTCAGCATCCACAACAGAAACACACAACAAAACAAGGGAGTCCAGCCAATCGGACATCCCCTCGGGAACTCTGGAAGACATCTCTACAATGTTATTGCGATAAGACATGAGGCCAACTAAATCCTACAAGTAAGAAAAGAAAATGAGGTTACTACAAACATCTCAGACAAAAGGGAAAACAACTCGGTCAATACTTCTAAGGCAATGAAAAAGCAAGAAAAGGAAGACCCCAAGACTTAAACCAAAAGTCTCGGGGCATCCTTTGGAGGCAGCAACAATGCAAGGTTTCCAGATCACATCCCAAGCATTTCTCAAAAAAAAGGATTCAAAACAACAAAGCGCTTTTCATCAAAGAAAAAACACGGCAAATCATTACAGAGCCTACCAAACAAAACATTCCCAATGCAACAAAGCATGGGACCATTAAAAACGCAACCTTTTTTGAAAAAGGATCAGACAGGAAGCAATCTCCAAAAAGTAAGGAACAGATACAGATCTTCTACCAATACCAAAAGCAACCAGAAAGCCTCGACGGAAATGCCAAAAGAGCGCACGAAAGAAAGCCAAGGAAAACACGTTTACAGCGACAAACAAACGCAAGATCACGAAAAGGTTCAAACTTTCAAACATGCAAAATCAAAGCTTCACCAAAAAACTAAAAGTAAAGCCGCGAAAGAAGCAAGAAAGTTAGTACCAACCTGAAAAAAGCAGCAGGATTCGAGGAAGTTGAAGAGGGAAGGCGAAAATCTGGAATTGCTCTCTCAAAAGTAAAAGAGAAGACACGAGCAAAAGCAACGTCGCTGGGCTGAAACACAGAACTGCAAAACTCCAGGCAGAGGCTTCAGAAAAATCAAACAAAAAAAAGTTGAAAGCGAGAGAAATGCGAAGAAGTTACGAAAAGGGCGAAGAAGAGAAACTGTTTCTGGGTTTTCAAAATCAAGATAAAAGAGCCAAAGGGAAACGGGGCAATTAATGTTAAAATTAATGAAAGCTTTAAACCCTCGCATGTTTCCAAAGCGCCGATATAAAAACGCGCGCTTTTAAGAAGAAAAACGTTCTACATTCAAAAGCTTCTACAAAGGAATCGACAAAATGCTTGAGTTTGGCTTCACTAAAGAAGGACTGAAGTCAAGGACTCGACCTCAAAAAGAAGACCGAGCTCAAGAAGGGGCACTGTTCATACCCTGGGTCGAGCTATCCGACCCGGGATGTTCTACAGACAAAGCGACCGACCTCTTCAGGTCAGGAAAACCCGACCTCTTTTTAAAGAGCTCGGCCAAGTCACAGGAAAGTCCAAACAAAGGGCCCAAATAGAGGAACACGTCCCAAATCCAAAGGCAGCCCAAACCCATAGAGATAAAGGCGGTTCCCTTAAAGATGACCTCACTTAAAGATAAGATAAAGATAAGATAAGATAACTAACTTATCTTATCCGCAGGAGGCCACATCTCACCATTATAAATACACTGGAGCACCCAGGTATAACTCATACTCTGATTCTACTTAATACCTGCTTAATACCCTTGCTAACTTAAGCATCGGAGTCCCTTGTAGGTACCCCCACCTTCCGGGGACACAGGATCAGCACCACCACTAAGTCCAACAAATCGAACACATCAGTTCCGACCGCCGTACATCTGCCGGACACGTCGGCTCCGACCAACACAGAAGATCTCATCCGAGATCGACCTACAGTTTCAGGTAACCCTCGGAACAAGACCTGACAAGGTCCAAGAAAGAGGATTACAAAAGTAACATAGAAGAGGCCGACATGAAGAAATCAGCCCGAGCCAATTAAAGCTACAGCTTGGACCGACAAAAAGAAGTCAGACCAATGAAAGCTACAGTTTGGACCGACAAAAAGAAGTTAGACCAACGAAAGCTACAGATTGGACCGACAAGAAGAAGTCGGACCAACAAAAGCTATAGCTTGGACCGATAGGAAGAAGTCGGACCAGATTTAAGCGACAAAAAGTTATAAAAGGTAAATCCATAAAAAGAGACCTGACAAGGTCCAAACAAAATGGATTACTAGAAATAACTTAGAAGGGACCAAGACGAAGAAGTCGACCCAACCCGATTAAAGCGACATAGTTATAAAAAAGTAAATCCATGAAAAAGAGATCCAACGAGGTCCAAATAAAAATGGATTAATAGAAATAACTCGAGGAGATCCGACAAGAAAAATCAACCAACTGAAGGCTTGCGCTAAAAAGGGACACAGCTTCGCCCAAAAAGCCACGGCTCCACGACAAGACTATCAAAATTGTTCAGACTGACTAAAAAGTGTTCTACGAGAACACTAAAAGGTCGTCGGACAAGTTAGCCCCAAGGACCACCTCGACCAAGCAGAAAGTGAACAAAACCAGAAGTGATCAAGAGAAGTCGGACAACAAAGTACCGACACTCTACAAAGATTCACAAAAGGGACAAAGACATCTCGCAAACGGCCAAGGAAAGGTCAAAAGACCAAAGCCAAAAGTGCTTCGCTGAAAAGTACGAAGTCTTGAAAAAAGACACTACTTAAAAAGCGAAAAGCACGACCTCAAAGACAGAGCTAAAAAGTCATCCACAACAAACTGTAAAAAGGTTCCCAATCGGAACACTACCTAAAAAGTTGTTGGATTATGACTAAAAAGCCCGAACAACGAAGACAAACAAGTCGGAAGAAGGCTGAAAAGTCCCCTCAACAAAGTAAAAGGGGCAATACCAGACTCGCACAAGGAGAAACTACTCAAAGATCGACCAAAGTCAGGATGCTTGAGCACGACTTCCCCGAAGAGATCGAAACTCTGAAAGCACGGTCTCACAGAAAAGTCCGAACTCAAGCAGGGGAAAAGTCATATAGGACGACGTCAGCTAAAGAAGAGGCGCAAGTACGACTTCAAAAAAGAACAAGCCAAAAGGTTGGGAAACAACTTAAGGCTCAAATGCGCTTAGCCAAAAAGGATACAACTCCACTCAAAGAAGGCACAATCTCAAATAGGGCTACGAACATCATCCAAGACTAAAAAAAAGGGGTTCTATATAAAGAACACTAAAAAGTCATTGGAAAAATCACTAAAAGACCGGATATCAAGTCGCAAGGACAACTTCACCAAAGCAGAGGGTTGTCAACACAAACTTAAAGCAAGGCGTGATCCAGAAGGCAAGGGTAGAAAACCCACACTACCACTCAAAAGAGGTTTGACTGAGAAGTACCAAACCTCTAGAAAATCTATAAAAAGATTGCAAAGCAATGAAGAAACAAGCCAGACAGATGCTTGAGCACGACTTCCAAAGAGATCAAAGCTCTAAAAAGCACGATCTCATGGAAAAGATCGAACTCAAGCAGGGGCACTGTTCATACCCTGGGTCAAGCTGTCCAACCCGGAATGTTTAGCGACAAGCCGACCGACCTCTTCAGGTCAGACTATCCGACCTCTTCTCAAAGAGCTCGGCCAATGCCCGACCTCTTCTCAAAGAGCTCGGCCAAATCGCCAAAGGAGCCCAAAGTATGCCCAAAACAAAGGAACACAGCCCAATCTAAAGGCATCTAAAGCCCAGAAAGATAAAGGCGGTTTCCCTAAAGATAAGATGACTTCACTCAAAGATAAGATAAGATAAGATAACTATCTTATCTCCAGAGAGGTCACTCCTCACCATTATAAATACACTAGAGCACCCAGGTATATAACTCATACTCTGATTCTACTCAATACCTGCTTAATCCCCTTGCTAACTTAAGCATCGGAGTCCCTTGCAGGTACCCTCCACCCTCCGGGGACGAAGGATCAGCACCACCACCAAGTCCAACAAGTCGGACACACCAGCTCTGGCCGCTGTACACCTGTCGGACATGTCGGCTCCGACCAACACAGAAGATCTCGTCCGAGATCGACCTACAGTTTCAGGTAACCCTCAGAACAATCTCCATGTCAAGTTCAATGGGAGAGGATTCAATGGTAGATAAGAATTCAGCAATGATTGAATCCATCTCTTGATCATCCCCTTCAAAGTTTTCAACCATGATACGCTTTGGAGGTTGTACACCCTCCTCAACATCAACATCAAACACCTTGGAAAGAGGCTCTATGAATGGACTTTCCAATGGAGTCTCAGCATCTCCTGAGTCTTCGACTACTTCTTTTTCTTCAATAATTCTGGCTTCCTCCACTTGTTCCAGTACAAAGTCATGATCCTTAGTGTCCACTGGAGTTTCTAGTATCTCCTTCATGCTATGTTCTTCATTAGATTCTCCACATGAAGCCATGGGAGTCTTTGAGTGTCCAAACGTCTGAAAGGTAATTGATTTATTCCTTGTTCCAGTTGATGAAGGGTTACATGAAATTGATCTACTGTTCCCTTGAGGCGAGCCTGTGATTCTTGGGTTGATGGATAGGGATATGGTGCATAGGGAAATGGTGGTTCTTGGGAGTAATTGGATTGGAATTGGTGTGGATATGGGTTAGGGTCATATGGAGTTGAATGGTGAAAAGTGGCTTGTGAGTTTGGTAGTTCAAAGGTATGTTGTGGAGGTGGTTCATAAGCATAGGGTGGGGCTTGTTGGTAACTACAAGGGGGTCCACCATATCTATCATCTTGGTATGCATTGTAGAATGGTCTTCGTCCATGATATCTTGGAAGGTGTTGTTGCCTAAAGGGTTGATCAGATCCTCTTGGCTCCGTCCATCTTTAATTGCTTTGACCTTGATGCATATTTGGTGGGCGAAATTGAGATCATCAACAATGGCTCCAAAGACTTGGTGCTCTCAAACATGAATCACACTTTGTCACAACTCCGCACAACTAACCAGCAAGTGTACTGGGTCATCCAAGTAATACCTTACGTGAGTAAGGGTCGATCCCACAGAGATTGTTGGTATGAAGCAAGCTATGGTCACCTTGTAACTCTCAATCAAGCGGATAATAATTGATTATTGAGTTTTCGAATAATAATAAATAATAAACAGAAAATAAAGATAGAGTTACTCATGTAATTCAATGGTGGGAATTTCAGACAAGTGTATGGAGGTGCTGTGTTCCTTCTGAATCTCTGTTTTCCTACTGCTTTCATCCAATCTTTGTCACTCCTTTCTATGGCAAGCTGTATGTAGGGCATCACCATTGTCAATGGCTACATTCCATCTTCTCAGTGAAAATGGTCCAAATGCTCTGTCACAGCACGGCTAATCATCTGTCGGTTCTCGATCATGTTGGAATAGAATCCCTTGATTCTTTTGCGTTTGTCATCACGCCCAGCAATCGCGAGTTTGAAGCTCGTCACAGTCATTCAATCCCGGAATCATACTCGGAATACCACAGACAAGTTTAGACTTTTCGGATTCCCATGAATGCCGCCATCAATTCTAGCTTATACCACGAAGATTCTAATTAAGGAATCCAAGAGATATGCGCCCGGTCTAAAGTAGAACGGAAGCATGGTTGTCAGTCATGCGTTCATAGGTGAGAATGATGATGAGTGTCACGGATCATCACATTCATCATGTTGAAGTGCAACGAATATCTTAGAATAAGAATAAGTCAAATTGAATAGAAAATAGTAGTAATTGCATTGAAACTTGAGGTACAGCAGAGCTCCACACCCTTAATCTATGGTGTGTAGAAACTCCACCGTTAAAAATACATAAGTGATAGAGGTTCAGGCATGGCCGAATAGCCAGCCCCCAAATGTGGTCAAAATACCTAATAATACAATCAAAGACGTCTAATACAAAGGTAAAAAGTTCTATTTATACTAAACTAGCTACTAGGGTTTACAGAAGTAAGTAATTGATGCATAAATCCACTTCCGGGGCCCACTTGGTGTGTGCTTGGGCTGAGCTTGATCTATCCACGAGCTGAGGCTTCTCTTGGAGTTGAACGCCAAGTTGTAACGTGTTTTGGGCATTCAACTCTGGTTCGGGACGTGTTTCTAGTGTTTGACTCCAGAATGCAGCATGGAACTTGCGTTGAGCGCCAGTTTATGTCATCTAATCATGAATAAAGTATGGACTATTATATATTTTTGGAAAGCTCTGAATGTCTACTTTCCAACGCCATTAAGAACGCGCCATTTGGAGTTCTGTAGCTCTAGAAAATTCATTTCGAGTGCAGGGAGGTCAGATTCCAATAGCATTAGCAGTCTTTTGTCAGCCTCTTATCAAAGTTTTGCTCAGGTCCCTAAATTTCAGCCAAAAAATACCTGAAATCACATAAAAACACACAAACTCATAGTAAAGTCCAGAAATGTGAATTTAGCATAAAAACTAATGAAAACATCCCTAAAAGTAACTAGATCATACTAAAAACTACCTAAAAACAATGCCAAAAAGCGTATAAATTATCCGCTCATCACAACACCAAACTTAAATTGTTGCTTGTCCTCAAGCAACTGAAAATCAATTAGGATAAAAAGAAGAGAATATACTATAAATCCCAAAATATCAATGAATATTAATTATAATTAGATGAGCGGGACTTGTAGCTTTTTGCTTCTGAACAGTTTTGGCATCTCACTTTTTCCTTTGAAGTTTAGAATGATTGGCTTCTCTATGAACTTAAAATTTCGGATAGTGTTATTGATTCTCCTAGTTAAGTATGTTGATTCTTGAACACAGCTACTTTTATGGGTCTTGGTCGTGGCCCTACGCCCTTTGTTTTCCAGTATTACCACCGAATACATAAATGCCACAGTCACATGACTGGGTGAACCTTTTCAGATTGTGACTTAGCTTTGCTAAAGTCCCCAGTTAGAGGTGTCCAGGGTTCTTAAGCACACTCTTTTTGCTTTGGATCACGACTTTAACCACTCAGTCTCAAGCTTTTCACTTGGACCTACATGCCACAAGCACATGGTTAGGGACAGGTTGATTTAGCCACTTAGGCCTGGATTTTATTTCCTTGGGCCATCCTATCCATTGATGCTCAAAGCCTTGGATCCTTTTTACCCTTGCCTTTTGGTTTTAAGGGCTATTGACTTTTTTTGCTTGCTTTTTCTTTTTCTTTCTGATTTTTTTTTGACGTTTTCACAAGCTTTTGCTTTTTCACTGTTTTTTCTTGCTTCAAGAATCAATTTCATGATTTTTTAGATTATCAATAACATTTCTCTTGTTCATCATTCTTTCAAGAGCCAACAATTTTAACATTCATAAACAATAAGATCAAAAATATGCACTGTTTAAGCATTCATTCAGAAAACAAAAAAGTATTGTCACCGCATAAATATAATTAAACTAAATTCAAGGATAATTTCAAAATTCGTGTACTTCTTGTTCTTTTGAATTAGAAACATTTTTTATTTAAGAGAAGTGAAGGATTTATGGAATTATTTATAGCCTTAAGACATAGTTACTCAATACTAATTCGAAAAACAGAGATAAGAACAAGGAAGTTAAGGAATGAGTCCACCTTAGTGAGGGTGGTGCCTTTTTGAAGGACTAATGGTGCTTTTTGAGCTCCTTTATGTCTCTTCCTTGCCTCTGTTGCTTGATCCCTAGTGATTTTGGTGCTCTTATCCTTAGTTGCTCCCAATAGTTGTGTGGAGGAAAATGTATCCCCTGAGGTATTTCAGGGATTTCTTGATGAGGGAATTCCTCATGCTCTCTTGATGTGCAGTCAAATGCTCTTCTACTGAGCTATGGACCCTTGAAATGAATCTCTCCATCTCCCATGACTCGGAGGTGGAAAAAATTTTTTGTCTTCCCTTTTCTCTTTTTTTTTTTTTGAGGTTTCTCTAGCCTTAGGTGCCATCAATGGTTATGAAAAAACAAAAAATCTATGCTTTTACCACACCAAACTTAGAATGTTGCTTGCCATCGAGCAAAAGAAGAAAGAATAGAAGAAGAAGAAGAAGATATGGAAGAGAGGGAGAGAGGGGTGTATTCAACTATGTAGGGTGGGTTTGGGTGGGAAAGAGATGATGGATATGAGTGGTGAAGAGGTAATGGAGAAGAGAGATTGAGGTGATTGGTGAAGAAGATAGAAGGTGAGTGGAGGTAGGTGGGGATCCTGTGGGGGTCCACAGAACCTGAGATGATCCTGTGGGGTCCACAGATCCTGAGATGTCAAGGATTTACATCCCTGCACCAATTAGGCATGTAGAATGCCTTTGCATACAATTATGGCATTTAAACGCCGAAGTGATGCTCATTTTGGGCGTTCAACGCCCATGTGTAGCATGTTTCTGGCGTTTAACGCCATTTCCATGCTTGTTTTTGGCGTTCAGCACCAGCTCTCCTCGGGGCATATTCCTGGCGTTCAAATGCCAGGATGTTGCTTGTTTCTGGCGTTCAACGCCAAATCCATGCTCTATTCTGGCGTTGAACGCCAGCCAGATGCTCCTTACTGGCGTTTAAACGCCAGTAAGTCCTTCCTCCAGGGTGTGATTTTTCTTCTGTTATTTTTTATTCTATTTTTAATTTTAGTATTTTTTTCGTGACTCCACATGATCATGAACCTAATAAAACATGAAATAACTATAAAATAAGAATAAAATTAGATAAATAAAAATTGGGTTGCCTCCCAATAAGCGCTTCTTTAATGTCAATAGCTTGACAGTGGGCCCTCATGGAGCCTCACAGAAGTTCAGAGCATGATGAAGGCCTCCCAACACCAAACTTAGAGTTTGAATGTGGGGTCTTCTCAAAACCAAACTTAGAATTTGGTTGTGGCCTCCTAACACCAAACTTAGAGTTTGATTATGGGGGCTTTGTTTGACTCTGTACTGAGAGAAGCTCTGCATGCTTACTCTCCCTTGTTACAGAAAGATAGCCGTGTTCCTTAAACACAAGGTAGTCCCCATTCAATTGAAGGACTAATTCTCCTCTGTTAACATCTATAACAGCTTCTGCTGTGGCTAGGAAAGGTCTTCCAAGGATGATGCATTCATCCTCCTCCTTTCTAGTGTCTAAGATTATGAAATCATTAGGAATGTAAAGGTCTTTAACCTTTACTAACACGTCCTCTACTAATCCATAAGCTTGTCTTACTGACTTGTCTGCCAATTGTAATGAGAATAAGGCAGGTTATACCTCAATGATCCCCAGCTTCTCCATTACAGAGAGTGGCATAAGATTTATGCCTGACCCTAGGTCACACAGAGCTTTCTCAAAGGTCATGGTGCCTATGGTACAGGGTATTAAGAATTTCCCCGGATCTTGTTTCTTTTGAGGTAAAGTTTGCTGAACCCATGTATCAAGTTCACTAATGAGTAAGGGAGGTTCACCTTCCCAAGTCTCATTACCAAATAACTTGGCATTCAGCTTCATGATGGCTCCTAGATATTGAGCAACTTGCTCTCCAGTTACATATTCATCCTCTTCAGAGGACGAATAATCTTCAGAGCTCATGAATGGTAGAAGGAGATTTAATGGAATCTCTATGGTCTCTATATGAGCCTCACATTCCTTTAGGTCCTCAATAGGGAACTCCTCCTTACTTGAGAGACGTCCCATGAGGTCTTCCTCATTGGGATTCATGTCCTCCCCCTCCACCTTTCATTCGGCCATATTGACTATGTTAATGGCCTTGCCCTCTCTCTTAGGATTCTCTTCAGTATTGCTTGGGAGAGTACTGGGAGGTGTTTCAGTGACCTTCTTGCTCAGCTGGCCCACTTGTGCCTCCAGATTTTTTATGGAGGACCTTGTTTCATTCATGAAACTTAAAATGGCCTTAGACAGATCAGAGACTAAATTTGCTAAGTTAGAGGTACTTTGTTCATAATTCTCTGTCTGTTGCTGAGAAGATGATGGATAAGGCTTGATATTGCTGAGCCTATTTCTTCCACCATTATTAAATCCTTGTTGAGGCTTTTGTTGATCCTTCCATGAGAAATTTGGATGATTTCTCCATGATGAATTATAGGTGTTTCCATAAGGTTCACCCATATAATTTACCTTTGCCATTGCAGGGTTTTCAGGATCATAAGCTTCTTCTTCAGAAGATGCCTCTTTAGTGCTGTTGTATGCATTTTGCCATCCATTCAGACTTTGAGAAATCATGTTGACTTGCTGAGTCAACACTTTGTTCTGAGCCAATATGGCATTCAAAGCATCAATTTCAAGAACTTCCTTCCTCTGAGGTGTCCCATTATTCACGGAATCCCTCTCAGAAGTGTACATGAATTGGTTATTTGCAACCATGTCAATAAGTTCCTGAGCTTCTGCAAGCGTTTTCTTTAGGTGAATGGATCCACCTGCAGAGTGGTCCAATGACATCTTGGAAAACTCAGATAGACCATAATAGAATATATCTAATATGGTCCACTCTAAAAACATGTCAGAAGGACACTTTTTGGTCATCTGCTTGTTTCTTTCCCAAGCTTCATAGAGGGATTCACCATCTTTTTGCTTGAAGGTCTGAACATCCACTCTAAGCTTGCTCAGCTTTTGAGGAGGAAAGAATTTATCCAAGAAGGCCGTGACCAGCTTATCCCAGGAGTCCAGGCTATCTTTAGGTGTGAGTCCAACCATGTTCTAGCTTTGTCTCTTACAGCAAAAGGAAAAAGCATGAGCCTGTAGACTTCAGGATCTACTCCATTCGTCTTAATAGTGTCACAAATCTGCAAGAACTCAGTTAAAAACTGGTAAGGATCTTCAGATGGAAGTCCATGAAACTTGCAGTTCTATTGCATTAGAGTAACAAATTGAGGTTTCAGCTCAAAATTGTTTGCTCCAATGGCAGCAATTGAGATGCTTCTTCCATCAAACTTGGACGTGGGTTTAGTAAAATCACCAAGCATCCTCCTTGCATTATTCTTGTTGGGTTCGGCTGCCATCTCCTTCTCTTGTTCAAAAATTTCAGAAAGGTTGCCTCTGGATTGTTGTAATTTAGCTTCTCTTAGTTTTCCCTTCAGAGTCCTTTCAAGTTCCGGATCAGCTTCAACAAGAGTGCCTTTTTCCTTGTTCCTGCTCATATGAAAGAGAAGAGAATAGAAAAAAGAAGAGGAATCCTCTTTGCCACAGTAAAGAGGTTCCTTATTATTGGTAGAAGAAAAAGGGAATAAAAAAAGGAGAATCCAAACACAAGGCTAAGGATAGGGGCAATGATTTGAGATGAAGAGATGTGAAGAGAAGTGTTAGTAAATAAATAGATAAATAGAAGAAGAGGAGAGGGGAAAAATTTCGAAAATTAATTTTGAGAAGGAGTTAATGATTTTCGAAAATTAAAGATGAGATAGAATTAAAATTAAAATTTAAAACAATTAGTTAAAAAAGAATTTTTTTTTTTTTTTGAAAAAGAGGGAGGTATTTTCGAAAATTAGAGAGGGAAAAGTTGATAGGTGGTTTTGAAAAAGATAACAAACAAACAAAAAGTCAAATAGTTAGTTGAAAAAGATTTGAAAATCAAATTTGAAAAGATAAAAAGATAAGAAGTTAGAAAAGATATTTTAAAATCAAATTTTTGAAAAAATAAAATTTTGAAAAAGATATGATATAAAAAATAAGATAAGATAGATTTAATTTTTAAAATTAAAATTAATTACTTGACTAACAAGAAACTAAAAGATATGATTCTAGAATTTAAAGATTGAACATTTCTTAACAAGAAAGTAACAAACTTCAAATTTTTGAATCAATCACATTAATTGTTAGCCTAATTTTCGAAAATAAAGATAAAATTAAGAAAAAGATTTTTGAAAAATATTTTTAAATTTTCGAAAATCATAAGATAAAAATGAAAAAGATTTGATTTTTGAAAAAGTTTTGAAAAGATAGGATTTTTAAAATTGAAAATTTGACTTGACTTGTAAGAAAAAACTAATTTTTAAAAATTTTTGACTAAGTCAACTCAAATTTTCGAAAATTATGAGAAAATTAAGGAAAATATATTTTTTGAATTTTTAATTATGAGAGAGAAAAACATAAAAATGACTCACAACATGAAAATTATGAATCAAAACACATGATGCATGCAAGAACACTATGAATGTCAAGATGAACACTAAGATCACTTTGAAGATCATGATGAACATCAAGAACATATTTTTGAAAAAAATTTTTGATGCAAAGAAAACATGCAAGACACCAAACTTAGAAATCTTTAAGGTTTAAACACTATGAATGGAAAAATGTATATAAAAAACAATAAAAGACACAAAACAAGAAAGCATCAAGATCAAACAAGAAGACTTACCAAAAACAACTTGAAGATCATAAAGAACACTATGAATGCATGAATTTTCGAAAAATGCAAGAATTTTTAAATTATGCAATTGACACCAAACTTATAACATGACACAAGACTCAAACAAGAAACACAATATTTTTTGTTTTTATGATTTTATGATTTTTTTTTTTAAATTATTCTTTTGAAAAACGAAAATAAAGAAAATTTTTTTTGAAAAATTTTTGAAGGCTTTTTGAAAAGAAAATTACCTAATCTGAGCAACAAGATGAACCTTCAGTTGTCCATACTCGAACAATCCCTGGCAACGGCGCTAAAAACTTGGTGTTGTTGCCGGATCAGAAAAACTTGGCGCTGTGGTTGCACGTAATTGTAATTTAAACAATCCCCGGCAACGGCGCCAAAAACTTGGTGGGCGAAAATGTGATCATCAACAATGGCTCCAAAGACTTGGTGCTCTCAAACATGAATCACACTTTGTCACAACTCCGCACAACTAACCACCAAGTGTATTAGGTCATCCAAGTAATACCTTACGTGAGTAAGGGTCGATCCCACAGAGATTGTTGGTATGAAGCAAGCTATGGTCACCTTGTAAATCTCAGTCAGGCGGATAATAATTGATTATTGAGTTTTCGAATAATAATAAATAATAAACAGAAAATAAAGATAGAGTTACTCATGTAATTCAATGATGGGAATTTCAGACAAGTGTTTGGAAGTGCTGTGTTCCTTCTGAATCTATGCTTTCCTACTGCTTTCATCCAATCTTTGTCACTCCTTTCTATAGCAAGCTGTATGTAGGGCATCACCGTGGTCAATGGCTACATCCCATCCTCTCAGTGAAAATGGTCCAAATGCTCTGTCACAGCACGGCTAATCATCTGTCGGTTCTCGATCATGTTGGAATAGAATCCCTTGATTCTTTTGCGTTTGTCATCACGCCCAGCAATCGCGAGTTTGAAGCTCGTCACAATCATTCAATCCCGGAATCCTACTCGGAATACCACAGACAAGTTTAGACTTTCCAGATTCCCATGAATGCCGCCATCAATTCTAGCTTATACCACGAAGATTCTAATTAAGGAATCCAAGAGATATGCGCCCGGTCTAAAGTAGAACGGAAGTGGTTGTCAGTCACGCGTTCATAGGTGAGAATGATGATGAGTGTCACGGATCATCACATTCATCATGTTGAAGTGCAACGAATATCTTAGAATAAGAATAAGTCAAATTGAATAGAAAATAGTAGTAATTGCATTGAAACTTGAGGTACAGCAGAGCTCCACATCCTTAATCTATGCTGTGTAGAAACTCCACCATTGAAAGTACAAGTGATAGAGGTTCAGGCATGGCCGAATGGCCAGCCCCTAAACGTGGTCAAAAGACTGAATAATACAATCAAAGACGTCTAATACAAAGGTAAAAAGTTCTATTTATACTAAACTAGCTACTAGGGTTTACAGAAGTAAGTAATTGATGCATAAATCCACTTCCGGGGCCCACTTGGTGTGTGCTTGGGCTGAGCTTGATCTATCCACGAGCTGAGGCTTCTCTTGGAGTTGAACGCCAAGTTGTAACGTGTTTTGGGCGTTCAACTCTGGATCGTGACGTGTTTCTGGCGTTTGACTCCAGAATGCAGCATGGAACTGGCGTTGAGCGCCAGTTTACGTCATCTAATCACGAATAAAGTATGAACTATTATATATTGCTAGAACGCTCTGGATGTCTACTTTCCAACGCCGTTGAGAGCTTGCCATTTGGAGTTCT
Organism: Arachis hypogaea; assembly: GCF_003086295.3. Taxonomy (NCBI): domain Eukaryota; kingdom Viridiplantae; phylum Streptophyta; class Magnoliopsida; order Fabales; family Fabaceae; genus Arachis; species Arachis hypogaea. Next base: position 39,094,027 of record NC_092039.1, read on the forward strand.
GTAGCTCCAGAAAATTTATTTCGAGTTCAGGGAGGTCAGATTCCAACAGCATTAGCAGTCCTTTGTCAGCCTCCTATCAGAGTTTTGCTCAGGCCCCTAAATTTCAGCCAGAAAATACCTGAAATCACAGAAAAACACACAAACTCATAGTAAATTCCAAAAATGTGAATTTAGCATAAAAACTAATGAAAACATCCCTAAAAGTAACTAGATCATACTAAAAACTACCTAAAAACAATGCCAAAAAGCGTATAAATAATCCGCTCATCAATATTCCTGTTATAGCTTCCTCTTCCTGCAACATAGTTGTAACTAGACTCATAGCCAAAGGAGTGAGAGCTCATAGTAGTAGGAGAAAATAGAAACAAAAACTAACAAAAAGAAAATATTTTGAAAAAGATATGATTTTCGAAAAAGATTGGATAAGATTTTGAAAAAAAATATGATTTTTGGAAAAAGATAAGAAAATATTTTGAAAAATATATGATTTTTGAAAAAGGATAAGATAAGCTTTCGAAAAAGATATGATTTTTGAAAAAAATGGTAAGATAAGATTTTGAAAAAGTTGATTTTTGAAAAAGATTTGAATTTTGAAATTTAAAACTAAGATAAGATAAGATAAAAATTTTAAAATAAAACTCTGAAATTTTTTTTAAATATTTACAATAACCAATAATAAGGCACACATTTGCAATTCCCCGGCAACAGCGCCATTTTGAAGAGAGAACTTTTGCGTGGTCTAGAATTCAGAATAAATTTTCGTTGTAAGTATAGCTTCTAAACCAACAAAAGTCCTTTCATACAAACGTTTTGGTTGTCACAAGTAACAAACCCCTAAATAAATTGATAACCGAAGTATTCAAACCTCGGGTCGTCTTCTCAAGGAATTGCAGGGAGGTATGTTCTTATTATTGGTTATGAGTCTTGTAAATTGGGGGTTTTGAAAGTAAGGAACAAGTATGTTAAATGATAAGAAAAATAAAATAGTAATAATAAAATAAACTCTTGGCAAGGTATTAGAATTGGAATTCCTATCCTAGTTATCCTTTATTAAACAAAGGAAGGTCAAGTAGACTAATTAGCTTGATCCTCAAGTCCTAGTCAATCCCTGTGGGAGGACTAGCTTTAGAGTGATCTAGATCAATTAGAATCTGCCAATTTTAACCACTGCTGAGTTTGACAACTCAAGTGTTACCAATTACCTAACCAAAGCCAAAAGGGGGGAAAATCTAAATTATTTTTATAAATAAAAGAAAAAAATCATGAGTCTGAAAATACTTCAAATTGTATTAGTTAAGAAAATCATAACATGAAAGGTTCATAAGCCAATTTGGCAACATAAGTCATTAATAAATAAAAACATTAAAGTATCTCAAAGTAGAAGAGAAGTCAAAATAAAAGAATATTGAACCTGGAGCTCAGAAGAATTGTAAGTTGAAATAATAATAAATCCTAAATCCTTTAAGAGGAATCCTAATCCTAAATCCTAAGAGAGAGGAGAGAGCCTCCCTCTCTCTAAAACTACATCTAAATTATGAAAAGTGAATTATGAGTCTCCCCCTTCATTCTTCCACTTTGCAGCCTTTAATCTGTGTTTTTTGAGCTTGAAACTGGGCCGGAAATAGCCCAGAATTCACTGGTTATAAAATCTGTCACGCTGGTTTTTCGTCACTGCGATGCGTCCGCGTGGAGCACGCGTTCGCGTCACCTATCTGTACGGCCACTATAGCAAATTATATATCAAATTGAAGCCTCGGACGTTAGCTTTCCAATGCAACTAGAACTGCATCATTTGGACCTCTGTAGCTCAAGTTATGACCGTTTGAGTGCAAAGAGGTCAGGTTGGACAGCTTAGCAATTTCTTCAACTTCTTGTATTCCTTCCACTTTTGCATGCTTCCTTTCCATCCTCTAAGCCGTTCTTGCCCTGTAATCCCTGAAATCACTTAACACACATATCAAGACATCGAATGATAATAAGAGAAGATTCAAATAAAATAAAATAAAAGCCAAAGAATCATATTTTCAATCATAGCACAAAATCAGGAAGGAGAATGTAAAACCATGCAAATCAAATGAATAAGTGGGCAAAGGCTTGATAAAAACCACTCAATTGAGCACAAGATAAACCTTGAAATAGTGGTTTATCATTCCGCATCTCCTAAGTCTTCAACCATTTCTTCCTTTTCTTCGATAATCCTAGCTTCCTCTAATCTCTCATTCATGCTATGTTCTTCATTCGATTCTCCACATGGAGCCATGGGAGTTCCTTGAGTATTCAAGCATTGGGAGGCTAATTGTTTTGTTACCGCATCCAAGGTGGCCATGAAATTTTGCACATCCCTTTTCATCTCTTCTTGTCCTTGAATAAGAACACCAAGGGTTTCATCTATTAGAGATTGGGGTGGGTGGAAGGGTTCATCATTTTGCGAGAAGGATTCATAATAGGAAGGTGGTTCATCATAGCAATGATGTGGTGGTTCTATGTACTCCATTTGTTCCATTTGTTGCTCAACACACTCCAATCTATTATTCTCAAGTTGAGATTCTACAATCCCCTTCATGCTTCCCTCTTTGGTTGCTCCTCCACAATCATCCTTGGACATATGGTATGAGTCCCATGCATCTAACTTTTCATGGATATTCTTCCATGGAGGGTTGTGGTGGAAGGTAGAATTCATCTTGTGATTGAAAGTTTTCATACATTGGAGGTGGTTCATCTTGGTTTTGGTATGGAGGGGGTGGTTCTTGGAAGTATTGAGGTTGGAATGGTGGTGGTTCAATATGTGGCTCACAAGGCTCAAAAGGTGGTTAGTATGGTGGATATGGATTAGGGTCATATGAAGGTGGTTGGTAAGAAGGGGCTTGTGAGTATGGTTAAGGGTTATGTTGAGGATATGGCTCATAGGCATATGGTGGTGGTTCTTGAAAGTCACAAGGAGATTCACCATAGCCATTGGATTGGTATGCATCATAGAATGGCTCTTCTTCATGATGCATTGGTGGAGGTTGTTGCCATGAAGATTGATCATATGCATATGGCTCCTCCCACCTTTGAATATCCCATCTTGATACATCTCTTCATTGTAATCTCCACTTCCTACAACATAGTTGTAATCACACTCATAGCCAAAGTGAGAATTCATGATGGAAAGAGAAAACAAAAATCAAAAGCTAATAGAAAACAAGAGAAACAAAATTCTACAACTAGCAAATAAAGCAAAAAGCAAGATATTCACACTATTCACATATATACAATAACCAATAACATAACACCATTGCAATCCCCCGGCAACGGCGCCATTTTGATGAATGGATTTTTGATGGTATAGAATTCACAAATGAATTCTCGTTGCAAGTATAGTTTCTAAACCAATCAATAATCCTTTCATACAAAAAGTTGTTTGTCACAAGTACAAACCCCTAAAATCTATAAACCGAAGTATTTAAACCTTGGGTCGTTCTCCCTAGGAATTACAATAAAGTGTCTTGTTATTGGTTATGAGTTATTTTGGGGTTTTTTTGAGATTTTAGACAAGAAATATAAATGGCAAGGAAAATAAACTAACAACTAACAAAGCTCTTGGCAAGATATGAGAACTAGAAGTCCTATCCTAGTTATCCTCCTCAATTGTGACCACAAATTGTTCATTGCTACCACTTAGTTAACCTCTAACCATGGAGAAAAGTCAAGTGGATGAATCAATTTGATTCCTCAAGTCCTAATCAACTCCTAAAGGAAAGACTAGCTTTAGAGGCATTCAAATCAATTAGCAACTTCTAATTATCAATCAACAAAGGAATTAGTTAACTCAAGAGTCACTAATCACTCTATCAAAGCCAAGAAGAGCAAAATCTATACTAAAGCTAAATGAGGCATTTTATCAAACACATAAGAGGCAATAAAGGTAAACATTATTAATTGCAAGAATTAAAGGAATCTACAACTACAAAAGCAAGAGATTAACAATAGAAAACCTAAAAAACACATTTACTATGAATTACCTTGAATTGAATTGAAAGAAAATGGAAGGAACAATAGTAGATCTACAACAAAGTACAAAAACAACATAAAGGAAATTACAACAAAAGAATGGAAGAATGATGAATGTAACAACAAAGAATTGAAAAGTAGAAGTAGAAGAAAGAGTGAATGAAAACCTAGATCTAAGAACTAAACCTAATCATAATCCTAATCCTAGAGAGAAGTGAGAGCTTCTCTCTCTAAAACTAACTCTAAACTAATCCTAATGAGTGTGAATGATCAAAATTCCCTTTGCTCTTCAATCTTTGGCTTTAAATAGCAGTTTAGGCGCCAAAGTTGGTTGGGATTGGGCCCCACAACTCCTCAGAATTTGTTGGGTGCGAATTCACTTAAAAATCAAGTATCAGCATCGATGCGTATGTGCACAGCATGCGTACGCGTCCATGGGCCATTTCGCAGGGTGCGCGTAAGCACCATGTGTGCGTGCGCGTCCATGGGCGAGTTCAACTCTTTGGCTTTTCATGATTTCTCCACTTTGCATGCTTTTCTCTTCACTCCTTTGATCCATTCCTAGCTTTTTCAATCTGAAATCACTAACAAACACATCAAGACATCTAGTGGAATCAAAGCGAGATTAAAATCATCAAGTTAAAGGCCTAAAAAGCATGTTTTCACCTCTAAGCACAAATAAGGAGACAATCACAAAATCATGCTAATTCATTAAATAAATGTGGGTGAAAGGTATTAAAATCTCCTATAATCAACACAAGATAAACCCTACAAATGGGGTTTATCAGACATCTGAACACTCTGAGAACAGAAAATGATTGCATTCAGCCAGTAAAACAAGAAGGCTACATGCTCATTGATGAGCGGATAATTTATACGCTTTTTGGCATTGTTTTTAGGTAGTTTTTAGTATGATTTAGTTAGTTTTTAGTATATAATTATTAGTTTTTATGCAAAAATCACATTTCTGGACTTTACTATGAGTTTGTGTATTTTTTTGTGATTTTAGGTATTTTCTGGCTGAAATTGAGGGACCTGAGCAAAAATCTAATCCAGAGGCTGAAAAAGGACTGCAGATGCTGTTGGATTCTGACCTTCCTGCACTCGAAATGGATTTTCTGGAGCTACAGAAGCCCAATTGGTGTGCTCTCAATTGCGTTGGAAATTAGACATCATGGGCTTTCTAGCAATGTATATATTCTATACTTTTCCCGAGCTTTGATAGCCCAAATTGGCGTTCTAAATCAGCATACAAATTTTGGCATAAAATGCCCAAACTGGCACCAAAGCTGGCGTTTAACTCCAGGAACAGCCTAAGCATGAAAAAGCTTTAATGCTCAGCCCAAGCACACACCAAGTGGGCCCTGGAAGTGGATTTCTGCATCATTTATTTATTTCTGTAAACCCTAGGTTACTAGTTCTCTATAAATAGGACCTTTTACTATTGTATTTTTCATCTTTTGATCATCTTTTGATCTCTTGATCACATTTTGGAGGCTGGCCATTCGGCCATACCTGGACCTTCATCACTTATGTATTTTCAATGGTGGAGTTTCTACACCTCATAGATTAAGGTGTGGAGCTCTGCTGTTCCTCATGAATTAATGCAATTACTACTGTTTTTTATTCAATTCAAGCTTATTCTTGTTCTAAGATATTCACTCGTACTTCAACCTGATGGATGTGATGATCCGTGACACTCATCATCATCTTTTCTTATGAACGCGTGCCTGACAACCACCTCCGTTCTATCTGCGAGAGCTTGAGTGTGTATCTCTTGGCCTCCTGGTTCACGACACATGGTTGCCTCTCCTGACAATAGAGCTTCTATTCCGTGCGATCAGAGTCTTCGTGGTATAAGCTAGAAACACATGGGCAGCATTCTTGAGATCCGGAAAGTCTAAACCTTGTCTGAGGTTCCGAGTAGGATCTGGGATGGGATGACTGTGACGAGCTTCAAACTCGCGAGTGTTGGGCACAGTGACAGTGTGCAAAAGGATCAATGGATCTTATTCCGACATGATCGAGAACCGACAGATGATTAGCCATGCGGGAAACCGTAGAGGACTATTTTCACTGAGAGGATAGATGGTAGCCATTGATAACGGTGATCCACCTACATACAGCTTGCAATGGAAAGGAGTATGAATGATTGGACGAAGGCAATAGGAAAGCAGAGGCTCAGAGGGAACAAAGTATCTTCATACGCTTATCTGAAATTTTCACCAATGAATTGCATAAGTATTTCTATCCTATTTTATGTTTTATTTATCTTTTAGTTATCAAAACTCCATAACCATTTAAATCCGACTGACTGAGATTTACAAGATGACCATAGCTTGCTTCAAGCCGACAATCTCCGTGGGATCGACCCTTACTCACGTAAGGTATTACTTGGACGACCTAGTGCACTTGCTGGTCAGCTGCACGAAGTTGTGTATCATGATTTCGTGTACCACTCATTATCTGTAACATCAGTACCTTCTTCATCCATGTTGTGAGCAATGAAATCACTATAAGAATTAGTTAAGGCAACACTGTATTGGCGCTCAGGTTGCATGTCAAGAGTACAATCTGAAGGATTTATCGGTAACCTTGTGATAGCGGCTACGTCTAAAAGAGACATACCGATCATTCCACAAGGGAGGTGGAAGTTGTTGGTTGTCCTGTTCCAGAAACAAGTCACAGCTTCAATCATCCAAGAGAGTGTTGCAGGTGAGAAATGGGAGAGCCTTAATAGTTCCTGTATCCCTAAAGCCCCCCAGTTAGCATTTTTGGTGGGTGCAAGGCGCTGATACCAAGGCGTAAAGTCGTATCCTCGAGGATTGATCTTTGCATTATTTCTGAAGGGTTTTTGATTTATGAAGAATGAGATGTTGAGGGCCTGTTTAATTAACAAATCTTCCCCCTCAGCACTAGGGAAGAAAGGAAGTTTCTTGTTTGCCCTCTCTAAGGATTCAATTGGCCCAAGAAAATAATGAGTATCCACGTCTACTGTGAAGGGGATTAAGATCCTAGTATCATTAATTTGAAGTTGAGGATTGTCAATAACTTCATCATTGACTTGGTTTAGTATTCGAAGGGCTGGTGGAGCTAGCGGTGCTACTACATGACCTTTACCTTTGTCTTGAGCAGCAGTGTGAGAGGAAGTAGCAGCCATCGCAAAACAGGGAAAAGAAAGTTTTGAAAGGATGAAGGTTATGCGATCTTGAGATAAGAGAAGTTTAGAGAGCGAGGGTTCAAGAAAAATTGAACAAGGGCGAGGATGATGAATTTAAAGTGTTACTGTAGCCGTTATTACAGAGGGAATGCGAAAAGAGGTAACTTCGCGAAGAAGGCGAAATGGTGGAAAGTGAAAGCGTAAGTCTCGGGAAACGTGTCAAGTGAATCAATATTAATGTAGAGTTAAATGGTAGTTATTATTGATTTAAAAGATCGAAATTTGAATTTGGATTAAGTGTTTCATCTTCCAATAGTGTTATCGAAGGCAAACACATTAATCTAAGGGGGTAATTTGTTGATCAAAAAATATTTATGATGAAGGCAGGTTAGTTCGAAGTAGTAAAGTGGTCGAAGACTTAAACAGTTTTCGAAAAGATACACGTGTAAGTATTAGATGGAGGTACTCGACACGGATTCGATCTCAAGGCCCTTCATTAAATCGAACAAGTCCAATCGAACAAGGTACTCGAGTCAGGTAATCGAATAAATTATTTGAATAAATGGATCGAGCAGTTATGGTAGTGAAGAAGTTAAATCTCCCATCACGCGAGGAAATCATGGGAAACGTTTATAGCCAAGAGGCGGGAACGGTTACCAAGGAGTATGCATTCAAGGCTGTGATGTTGTAATTAATTGTAATTAATTGTCATTTACCAAAAGTATATTATAAATACTAGGAAGTCTTAGGGAATAGAGGTTGGAACTTTAACTCAGAAAAACACTCAAGCACACTCACATCCCAGGAAATTCCTGAGTCTGCGATTGAGTAACTTTTCTGTAGGGTTCCTTCCATATTTTCATTCTTTCAATTTATCTTTCTGTAAACTTTATTTTTCAAGTAAACTTACCTTTCAAATATTCTTAATCTTCATTGTCCAATTTACATTCCTGCATTTTAGATTTTCATGTCAAAGCCTTTTGACCCAATCGAAGGCATTTTACTGCTTTCTTTCCATTTCAACGCAAAACTTTCCATTTTCAGTATACCTCTCGAAGTAGAAATAATGACAATTCCCATCCCCCACGTGCCTATGACTTCGTTTCTCAAGAAATACGTGCAGCAGAAGATCCTAAATTTGAGACTTTCTACACCAAAAATATTCTTTTAAACGAAGGTATTCGCGCGTGGATGGAGGCTCAAGATCAGCCTCATGAAAACCTTATATTCCCTGAGGAGGTTCTACCACGTGGAAACGCTCTTTAATGGAACTTTAGCTTTAACAGGTCGTGACCAAGAAACTACCGGTTTCGCTTGGTGGGCCGGAAATGCCCGACTTATCAATTTATCCGGTAAACTACTGGGAGCTCATGTAGCCCATGCCGGATTAATAGTATTCTGGGCCGGAGCAATGAACCTATTTGAAGTGGCTCATTTCGTACCCGAGAAGCCCATGTATGAGCAAGGCTTAATTTTACTTCCCCATCTAGCAACTCTAGGTTGGGGGTAGGTCTTGGGGGGGGAGGTTATAGACACCTTTCCATACTTTGTGTCCGGAGTACTTCACTTAATTTCCTCTGCAGTATTGGGCTTTGGTGGTATTTATCATGCACTTCTGGGACCTGAGACTCTTGAAGAATCTTTTCCATTCTTCGGTTATGTATGGAAAGATAGAAATAAAATGACTACAATTTTAGGTATTCACTTAATCTTGTTAGGCATGGGTGCTTTTCTTCTAGTATTCAAGGCTCTTTATTTTGTGGGTATATATGATACCTGGGCTCCGGGAGGGGGGGATGTAAGAAAAATTACCAACTTGACCCTTAGTCCAAGTATTATATTTGGTTATTTACTAAAATCACCTTTTGGAGGAGAGGGATGGATTGTTAGTGTGGACGATTTGGAAGATATAATTAGGGGACATGTGTGGTTGGGTTCGATTTGTATACTTGGTGGAATTTGGCATATTTTAACCAGCACATATAGTGACATACATAGTGAAATAATACTATGTGTTCTCACCAAAAAGAATGATTTTTTTTTATATCCACTTGCTCCTTATTAACTTATTACTAGTTACCAATCCTAGTGATTGGATTTATATATATTAGTAAAAAAATGTGATAGAATATTTTGAATATTCTATATTTATGTTTAATGATTTTTCTTCGAATGACTATTCATCTATTGTATTTTAATGGTAATAGAGGAAAAACTCTATGGAAAAAGGGTGGTTCAATTCTATGTTGTTTTATAGGCAGTTAGAATACAGGTGTGGGCTAAGTAACTCAATGGATAGTTTTGGTCCTGTTGAAAATACCAGTGCAAGTGAAGACCCAATTTTGATTGATATGGAAAAAGACTTTTCTAGCTGGAATGATAGTGACAATTCTAGTTACAGTAATATTGATTATTTAGTCGGTGTCAGGAACATCCTTTTCAAAAACTTTACTTTTTCATTTCCTTTCTTGACTTGTAAATTTTAATTTATTTTTATTCTCAATTTCTGTCTAATCGAGAACACTTTGAGGCATTTTTAGAAAACCGGTACCTTGTAAAGAGGAGTAGGTTTTGCTCTCAAACCACTAGATATCGAACCACCGTCAATTTACTAAAAATCGACAAAATAGGAACATTCAAATAGCCTTTTTCGTTCTGGGAGATTTGAATAATTTTGGATTGAACTTGGTTTATTAAAGTAATTCACCCTAATTTTATTTATCATTTTTGTCTATTAATTTATTTATGTTTGTTATACGGTGCTGCTTCTAATAAACTAGGACCTAGCTAAGTCACATCACTCACAAGGTTTTATTAATTCGTAACGGTATTGTTAAAAGTTAAAACAAATGCTTTGTATATAACTTTTAAAGCAATGGTAAGTGATTAATAAAATTTATTATTTTTGTTTAATATTTAATTAATATTTTAAATATTAAAATTTAATTTTTAAATTTTAATAATATTTTTATTGTTATAATATTATTTAATTTAATAAATCCACTACAAAAAAAAAGCCTATAGCTAGTGAAAAGGGTGACCATAGATCTATGGTCACGATTTTAGACCTATGGTCACGGTTTTTTACTGTGACCATAAATCTATGATCACGGTTTTTTTATCTATAGTTACGGTTTCTATGGTCACGGTTACAATTTTTAAATTCTGACATTTTAAGCCACGGTTTTTCACCGTAACCATAGGTTAATCTATGGTCACGCGTATAAATCGTGACCATAGCCTTATCTATGGTCCTCTATGGTCACCCCTTCTGAAAACCGTGACCATAGCCTTATCTATGGTCACGATTTTTACCTTGACCATAACTCTATGGTCACCCCTCCTTAAACCGTGACCATAGCTTTATCTATGGTCACAGTGAATCTATGGTCACCCTTCTTTAAAACCGTGACCATAGCCTTATCATGGTCACGGTAAAAAACCGTGACCATAGCCTCTATGGTCACCCCACCTTAAAACCATGACCATAACCTTATCTATGGTCACGATTTTAGCCTCTATGGTCACCCCTCTTTAAAATCATGACCATAGCCTTATCTATGGTCACCCCACCTTAAAACCATGACCATAGCTTTATCTATGATCACGGTTTTCACCGTGACCATAGCCAATTTTGTTTTATGAGATTTAATTTTTTTTTTTTAAAGCTTAATCGCATCAAAAAATAATGATAATTACAAAATAAATCTAAAAATAAAAAATGATAATCAACAATTAAGATAAGTTGTGATTAAAGTAACCAACTAACATATCAATATAGTTAAGTGAATACACTTGTCTCAATCTCAGTTTTATACAGTGATATACACACTAACACTAAGTAGAAATTATTAACAAAATTGTTCCCCAGGTGTGACAGCAATACAATTCAGACTCTGCCAGAATAGATTGTTTCTGCTATTGCTATTCTTCCTACTCAACGCTCAGAAACTTTTGTTTCAACCACTTTATCATATGAAAGCAAAACACCTGCTTCATTAACATGCAAAGCAAAGTCACATTAGACATAAACACTTGCATTTATTTTTCTTCATTAGACCAAACCCTTACATTAGACCAAACCCAACCTTAGTTTCATGACAACATAAAAATAAAAAGGAAAATCAAAAGGAAGCAGATAAGTTAAGCTAACCTGTGCTGTGAGGAAGAGGCTTTAGTCTTTTAGGAATGTTGCGGAAGCCAAGGAGAAGAAAAAAAATCCTGTTTTACTGTAATTGGAATACATAAACAAAATAAGTCAACATATAGACAAAGAAGAATTTAATTAATGCATAGATATAGATACTGCTTTGGAGGTTCCTTAGATCCAAATAAGGTGAAGGGAAAGCTTGTTTATTGCAAATTAGGAACATATGGCACTGAAGCAATTGTGAAAAGAATCCTTTATAATTCAAAGCAACTAATAATATAATTCAAAGCAACTAATAATTAACAAAGTCATATCTTTAGGCTTTAATTTGGGTGAGACTATACATAATTCTTTGGTCCTCAGTATGTATGTTATATTACTTCTTTCTTGTTTGGGCCATTATATACTGCTTTAATTCCATATAGATAAATAGCATATATATGTGATTAAAATAGGTTTTGCAGACTATATTAAATATAGTAATCTGAGCGCATTCCCACCTAAAGATATAGAAATTATTAATTAAGCCAAAGACGTAACATGTCATTAGAAATAAAGTTCCTTAATTATTATTTGCTTTGACAGTGATAGCCTGATAGAATGATAAACATAAAAATTATATCAAGAATAAATTTCTTTTAAGATGACATGATAAAAATGTACCATATGATCAGCGATAGCAGTGTGAAACAATGATGAAAATGCACACTGGAATATGGCTCTGAAAGGCTTCAACTGGTAACTAAGTTTTGGTAAAAATCCTAGTAACGCATCCCCTCATTCATGATGAATAAAATGTGAGGGACAAGACAGATGTATTGTTTGTTGTGGCAACAGACCCCTGATCAAGAAAATGAAAAATTAGAAAGGAAACAAATAAACAAACAAACAGGATTGGAATTAATTGCTGGAAAAAAATCATCTGAATCTATTTATACCCGAAAAGAATACTATTGTAGTTTTTTTTTTTTTTTTTTGGTGTCCACTATAGTAGTTATTTACAATTATTTATTCAGTATTCAAAAATTATATCTATACACACGAGATTGAAACCCCGTTAAGAAATGAAAGCAAATTGACATATTAGAGACACTCCTTGTTAGCTAGTCTTATAATCCCTTCTGCTGTCAAACCTGAAATACTCAAATAATCCATTTTCGAAGAATTATAATGATCTAATCAAAACTAACATGAAATTTCCCATCCAATGTGAAACAAAAAGCAACATTAATTTTCGTTTTCTTTAACTTCAGTTCTTGTATGTACATCTGCGCTAACTGGCTTTCCTCAATTCATGGGGGCATGCATATAGATTAACCAAATGGTGTAAAGCAGAATATTCAAATAATATCATATCATATATCATACAATAGAGAAGGCAACATGCATATTCTGTCTAAACAGAGTGCTCTGCAAACATAATAGCCAACGTACCAGTTAAGAACTTCCTGAAACCCGGGGCAAGGTTGGTGGTGGCCAAGCTCACCTGTTTGAACGGAGTGTTGGGTACGATTTCACCTGCGCCGCAACAATAGCCAAACCCCCAAAATGAAAACCCTAAAATCGGAACCCTCTCAAATTTTAGAACCAAATGAAGGTGAATACATACCTTCTCGACAATGGTGAGCGAAGGGACGACGATGCTGACCACAGAGTCTTCCCGATGTAAGCACGCAGCGAAGAGGAGCAATGGTTCTCGAGTGGTGAGTGGTGAGTGGTGAGTGTTGAGCGAGGAAGAGGAACGGTGAGCACACAGCGAAGAGGGAGCTACGGTTCTGGTGGAGTGGCGAGTAGTGCATGGTGAGTGGTGACGGCGAAACCTTCCTCCGATTTGGGATTGAGTGGCGCGAAGTGTTGGTGGTGAGAACGAGTTAATATGTTCTTCTCTGATTTGGTGGTGAGAGCGAAGTGTTATACGTTGGTGACTTAGAAAAAAAATGACTAAAGAAAAGATCTTTGTTCGAGTTCTCTTTTTTTAAAAGATCTTATAGAGAAGTAAAAGTAATTTTATGTTTGGATATCTCATGTAAAAAGGTCTTTTTATCTATCAATTATGTTTGAGTATAACAATATAAAAGTACTGTTTTGTTTATTTATTACATGAAAAACATCTTTTTTTAAGGAAAAAAGATCTTTTAAAAAAAGATGTAAATTACAGCTTCTCAGAAAAGATCTTTTTTTGATTTTACTAGTGCTTTTACTTTTACTACTAGAAATTTGCCAAATACGTTAAAAAATAAAAAAAGATCTTTTTCATTGAAAAAAGATCTTTTTTTAACAAAATAATGGCGCCCAAACATGCACTAAGTGTTGGGCATTTGATCTTTAATTAATTTATATTTAAATGATCAAAATCTTATTTAGTTATAAAAATATTTTTGAATAGTAATTAGAGTTAGGATTAAGAATTTAAGATTAGAATTACAGTAGTGTAAAAATTTTAATAAAATTAGAAAGTAGAATTGTAATTAAAAATCAACTATAATTTATTTAAATTATTTTAAAAATATAATATTTATTTATCAACTTACTAATTAGTTTTAAATTTTAAATAATTTTTTAATTTAAAATTAATAGTATTTAACTTAATTTTTTATTTATAAAATTAAATTTAAAATTTTAATATTTAAAGTAAATTATATAAAATTTTTATTATTTTTTAATTATTAAAATTATAAAAATATAGGCCTTTTTAAGTCACTTCCAAAACCGTGATTATAGATCCTTTTAGGTCATCCTCTAAAACTGTGATCATGGACCCTTTTAGGTCACCCTTTCAAAAAATCGTGACCATAGACTCTTTTAGGTCACTCTCCAAAACTGTGACCATAGACCCTTTTTGGTTACCTTTTTGAAAAACCGTGATCATAGACTCCTTTAGGTCACCGCTCAAAACCGTGACCATAGACCGCTTTAGTTCACCTTCCAAAACCGTGATCATAGACCTTTTTAGGTTACTCTTTCGAAAAACCGTGACCATAGACCCCTTTAGGTCACCCCCAAAACCGTGATTATAGATCCCTTTTTGGTCACCCCCTAAAACTGTGACCATAGACCCCTTTAGGTCATCTCCCAAAACCGTGACCATAGACCCCTTTAAGTCACCCCTCAAAACCGTGACTATAGACCCCTTTAGGTCACCCCCAAAATCGTGACCATAGACCCTTTTAAGTCACTATTTTTTGAAAAACTGTGACCATAGATCCTTTTTTGTCACTGTAAAAAACCGTGACCATAGACCGCTTTAGGTCACCCCCAAAACCGTGACTATAGACCCTTTTAGGTCACCCCCCAAAATTGTGACCATAGACCCCTTTAGGTCACTCCCCAAAATCGTTACCATAGACCCTTTTAGGTCACTCTTTTTTGAAAAACCGTGACCATAGACCCTTTTTGGTCACCCAAAAACCGTGACCATAAACCCTTTTAGATCACCCTCCAAAACCGTGACTATAGACCCGTTTAAACCACCCTTTTTTAAAAATCGTGACCATAGATACTCTATGGTCATCCTTTTTTAAAAAACCGTGACCATAGCTTTTTTTTGTCACGATAAAAAACTGTGACCATAGAAGGTCTATGGTCACAGTTTTTTACCGTGACCAAAAAAACCGTGGCCATAAACTTAAAATGTTGTAGTGATCAAAAATTAATTTATTATGAATTAAAATTTTATTTAAAAATTAATACTAATCAATAAATTATTATCGACTGCTAATAAATTGTTACATATATATAATATTTATTTAAATAAATAAATTATTCAATTATTTCAAATTATTTTTTAAATACTAATAAACAAAAATAAAATATCGATCAAATATTGAGTAATATTAATCAAAAAGTATTGAGCCTCTAAGGCTCTAATGTTTCGCTTTTTAATTTTCATATTGGACCGGGGCTGGGGTATCACAGGGATATGGGGGTGGCTGGTGTGTAACCAGGTTGTGGTGTTAGGGGGAGTGGGACTCGGACCCTCCGAGTTCAAGCCGCAAAACGCACGGTCCGAGTCCAGTGCATGGTGATGAAGTTGGTGAGGGACTCGGACCCTCCGAGTTGGCGTGCGTCACGGACCGTCCGATTTCGGTCTGAGTAGTCGCACGGTCCGAGTCCAGTGCTGGAGTGTACACGCGGCGCTTCCCCGTTGAGTCCCTATTCGGTGGGCATCACAAACGTAGTAAATGAGAACCCTGCTCCCTTACCATCCGAATCCCTCCTTCACTCTCACCAACCTTTCTCCCTCAAAACCTTCATCTTCATTTCTCTGAAACCTTGCATGGTGGAGGAGCAACATTAATGGGGAAAAAATCAAAAATTAAAGATGTTGATCGATCTGAGTTTCATATTATTCACTATCTCAGTGATCCTGATTATGTAAGTATTTTTTGAATTTCTTTTGAATTTTTTAATTTTTTTATAGTTATAGTTATTAAAAAATAGAATTTCAATATTATGATTGTTGTTAGGATACACAGTTGAAGAATATAAATAGAATGATTATGACTAATTTGTTAGTATTAGTTAGATTATTTTAAAATATTTTGAACAGATTAATAATTATGTTTATGATGATTAAAATTTATTTTATGATTATATTGTTGTTAGACATGCATTTGAAAAACATAAATGGAATGAGTATGACTTGTTTAAAATTATTTTACAGATTAATAATTATATAAATCATGATTAGAAAATTTGTTATGATTATGTAGTTGTTAGAGATATATGTAGTTGAAGAATATAAATAGAATGGTTATGACTAATTTTGAAATATTTGTTAGGTTCTATTTAAATATTTTTTTACAGATTATTAACTATATATATCATGATAAGAAAATTTGTTATGGTTATGTTGTTGTTGTTCTTTAGTTTTGTGTTTTTGACTGTAGTAGTAAGTAGAACATAATGTAAATTTTTAATAAATTTATTTAATTGTAGTATAATTATTATTTGTAAGCCAATGGTATTTGAATGTGTTTTTAAGAAATTAAGTGTAACTGTTATCGATTTTGGTTAGATGTTATTATTATTGTGGTAAAGTGTTAATGCTGAGTTGATTAGAAAGGTCTTTTTAATTAAGCCATGTTAGATATTTCTTTATGGGAAAATTTAAATAATTTTAAATGTAGTAATTATTATTAGCAAGTTAATTATTAGCGTTGTTAGAATATGAATGATGGCATATACAGATTTATTAATATTTTGTATTGCAGGGGAAAAAATTTTTAACAAAAGAGTAATTAATTAATGTTCGATATTATTGTGGATGTTGTAAATATTGTTGAGATTTATGATTAGGAATATATGTATTTGTAATGAGTTTCATTAGCAGTTATGAGTACTTTTGAGGATTAACTAGTTAAATTTAGAAGTTACGAGAATTAGTTGCATAAGGATTCAGTCAATAAATTTATGATGGTAAGTTAGCAATTCTTAATAATTTGATTAGTAATTTGTTATGTTTTTTTTTGTAGAAATCAAGAATGTTGACATGTAACCATCCACTTCCTCCGGATCGGTACAACGAAAGGGTGGAGGATCATCTGCGAATTACCGGGTTCTATCATGCATCTCAGATTGGGATAGTGCAGTGTCAGAAAGCATTGGTAAATGCTCTAATTGAACGTTGGCACCCGGAGACACATACGTTCCACCTTCCCATTGGTGAATGTGCTGTGACACTTGAAGATGTAGCTATGATTCTTGGTCTTCCCACAGATGGTCTTCCGGTCACAAGGATGACAATGAGCAGTTATGAAGCGTTGGAGGCGGAGTGTTTGCTTCAATTTGGAGTTGCACCGCGTATGTCTGACTGTAGATCTAGTTGCATAAAACTTACCTGGCTGCGTGATTTAAAAGAAAATTTACAGTTGATTGATGATATTAGTATACAGAGGTATGTGAGGTGCCATATTATGTTGTTGATCGGGACGATCTTGTTTGGGGATAAGTCTGGGGCAGGAGTGCATTGGAAATTTCTACCCTTGCTACGTGATTTTGGTAGTATTGGTCAGTATAGTTGGGGAGCGGCATGCCTGGCACATCTCTACAGGGCATTATGCCGGGCATCCCGTTTTAACTGCAAGGAAATAGATGGTCCACTAACACTTCTACTCTGTTGGGCTTGGATCAGGATGCCATACCTATCGCCGCTACCTAGGGAACCTCGAAGTTTTCCACTAGCAAACAGGTAATAATTTGTTAGAATGTACCCGTATGTTGATATTTATGATTCATTTAATGGTAGCTGAGGTAATTGAATATATCATAATAGGTGGCGGAACTGGGAGCGTGGTGACCAACGATTTAGATACTTGAAGTTAGCTCACTTTAGGAAGTCATTTGATGAACTTCAGGAAGGGCAGGTATGTTTCAATGAAAGTAGTATTAGTTTTATGTTTAGGGTCTGAGACATAATTATACAGCATTGTCTTTGTAATTGGCTTTGTGGACTGTTATGTTGAGGTTCCTTTATTTTTTCCAGTTTGTTTGGGTTGCTTATGCTGTGGATCGGGTGGATCCGAACATCATTCCTCCTGAAATCTACATGCAGTCGGTGGTTTGGAGTGCTACAGTTCCGTTGGTATCATTTGAATGTGTCGAGTGGCATGCTACCGATAGATTTAGGCGCCAGTTTGGTTTGGTTCAGGGACTACCTAGTCAGGAGCGGAATCTAGAGAAGGCGCATGGAGAAACCCTGAAGGGTCCCAAGAATCTTAATTGGGCCACGGAAGCGAGTCATTCAAAATGGGTGATGCATTGGTCAAACAGGTATAACTACATTCTATCTGAGCTTCCGATGCCTTCACATGATCTAGTAGATAGTTACATGCATTGGTACCGATCAAAATATGGGGTCCACTTGAACTTGTCAAATCTTGTGGGTCAAGATAATGATGAAGGTGATCAGGATATGGAGGAAGGTGATCAGGATTTGGATGAGGATAATCAGGATACCGATGAGGGTAGTCAGGATATGGATGCTGACAATCAAGTAGAAGAGCCACATTCGCCGCATATATTACCTCCAACACCGATTCCAGAAGAACAACCTCAGTCCTCAAGCCATTATGTACCTCAGACACAGTTCCCCCCATCAGTTCCAATCAGTCAACAATATTGGGGTACCTCACAATTTGGAACAGGAGAAGGAGGTTCCTTTAGCCAGTTGCTTGGGTTGATGTCTGCAGATCCTGGACTACCACAATATGGCCAACAGCCTGACCTCATGGCTGGTAGGTATTCATTGGATGCGAGGTATCCGGGCCATACATCATCGGTTGCTTCTGGGGGGTTTGTGTCGGTTGACTCTAGTAGGAGTGATGACGAACGCGGAGCTTTTTTTAGTCAGAATCCTAACCGTGTATCCATGGGACTCATTGAAGAAGATGCTAACACACTCGAGAGGGAGACAGATGCGTATCTAGTAGATGACCCGGATGACGAGGAGGATCATGATGACGATGAAATAGAGGAGTTTGACGAGGATGAAGAATCTCGTAATGATGGTATTATGTTTTGTATTCTACTTTACATGTTGCATTACTTTTTTTTTTTGTTCATAACTGGCATCTATTTTTTACTTTTACTAAATCTTATGTGGTTTATGTCTTGCTGTGATTACCTGCTGCGCATAATTTAATTATTTTTTATAATTTCTATACAGGTCATGCACGCACTCCGGATGAAACCTTCAAAGGTTACAATCTGAGGATTGATCCACCACGTCGCAGTGCTAGTCGCTACACTCCATCTGTCTTCAAAAAGGCGGCCAAGAAATGCAAGAATTTAGTCAAGGATGTGAAGTGGGCCATGAGAAAGTAGTTGTCTTGTAACTTATTTATTTAAGTAGTAATCACGTGGACCATGTTGTATTTATGTAGTATGTTGAGAGTATTTATGTTGTATGTTTAAAGTATCTATGTTGTATGTTTAGAGTATCTATGTTGTATGTTCAGAGTATCTATGTTGTATGTTTAGAGTATTTATGCACTACGGACACTATTCAGGTATTGTTAATCTTGAGTACGCATTACGGTACAGGTGTTGCATATGGACGCATTATTGTTGTTCATTCATACAATCAGATTGCACCGGACCGGCCGGTTCATTTATACATTCAGATTGCACCAGACAGGCCGGTTTACTTGGAAGACCTGTGCACTTAGACCGGCCGGTTTAGTTCGAAGAGCTGTGCACTTAGACCGGCCGGTTCATTAAGGAAAACATTAGAATACATAAACCGTTTTAACATAAAAACATCAGAAAACCATTACATAATGTTCCACATATGAAGTCAAGTTCTCTCAAAATGACAACCCATGACATAATACTGACGTTCTACACCTACCACAATGTGAACCTACTGAGCATCTCCGTCGGCAGTTCTACCAGCTGACTGACGGCATCTACTACGACTGTGTTCCTCAGCTCCACATAGCGTACATCGCCTAGGACGACGTAACATTCGCGTGTCCATCTCATTCAAGAACCGCGTCATCCTTGGGCGCCCTTTCGAGACACGTCTCAGATACGGATTCGGTACGTAGCGAGGACCGTTGTACGCAGGCCACGTCGTCGGGTTACCTAGTGGCCTAAATCTTGCTCGGTACACCCGCCGAACTTGGTCCATCTTATACATATCATGCACATATAGCTTCCAATCCAGTCGCTGGTTTGCACAACATGCGAACACATGTCTGCAGGGGATCCGGTCCACCTGGAACTCACCACAGTCACATCGAAGGGCGCGTAGATCGACTGCAAACTCCAGTCCGCTTGGCATCTCACGCACCTCGAAGACTTCATTCTGCCGGTCAAAGCAACTGACCTGTATGTTTCCTGATGCAAGTTGGTTTGCATGCAACTTCGAGGTCACGACTTCGGAGAACACATGGCCAGCATTAATCCGCGCTTCTGCCTCTGCTCTTTTCCTGGTGAAGAGCTCGTTTAGCCTGTAGAATGTTGCCTTGACAAGAGCAGTAATAGGAAGATTGCGTGCACCCTTCAACACTGAATTGATGCATTCCACTAGATTCGTTGTCATGTGACCCCATCGGTAGCCACCATCAAACGCCAATGCGTACTGTTCGCGAGGAATTCGGTTTAACCAGTTGGTATACGCTTCCCCCCGTTCCCGTAATCGCTGGTAACGCACTTCATACTCCCGCACCGTCCTGGAATATCCTAGAGGAAAGCAAAAAAAATAAAAATAAAAATTATAAAACTCGAAAACAAATATTAATATTTAACTACTGTTAATAAGTTACTTAAATTTAGTAAATTATTACCAATGTTGACGACCAATTTTTGGAGGTACGGTGCCTTAAATTTCCGCAGAAAATTCGACTCTATATGCCTGATGCAGAACATATGAAAAGCTCTAGGAGGTGACCATGCTCCGTTACTCCGTTCCACAGTTGCATTGATGGATTCGTGTCGGTCGGATATCAGTCCCACACCATCCCGAGTGACAACATGTTGACGCAAGTTACTAAGGAAAAAGTGCCACGCATCAGAAGTCTCACCCTCGACAATAGCAAACGCAATTGGGACGATGTTGTTGTTGTCATCCTGTGAAACTGCGACTAGGAGACAACCCTTATACTTTCCGTACAAGTGAGTCCCATCCACCTGTACAACTGGCTTACAATGTCTGAATGCCCTGATACAGGGGTAATAACTCCAAAATACTCTATGCAGTACCCGAATATGACCAACCAAGTCATCGCCTTGGTATGCAGGCATAGTCTCAAAATGGACAACAGCTGATGGCTCCTTATGACACATGGCCTGAAACCATATAGGCAACGCTTCGTACGATGCCTCCCAACCTCCAAATATTTTTTCTACTGCCCTTTGCTTAGCCAACCATGCTTTCCGATAGCTAACAGTATAGTTAAACTTCGATTGCACTTCTGCTATAACGGACTTTACCTTTAAGGAGGGATCAGCCTCAACCAATGGCTTTATTGCTTCTGCAATTGTGATGGAGTCCAGCTTCGCATGATCCTGTGAAATGGTGGCTCTGGTACAAGTGTGACTACCATTATACCTCCTTATAACCCAACAATACTTCCTGCTGATCAGACTAACCCTGATAAGCCAATCACAACCTGACCCATACTGTGTACACTTGGCATAAAATGTCAAAGGCTCAGACTCATACACCCGGTAATCTACGCTTCGTCGTATGGTATACTCTTTTATTGCCTTAATAACAGCTTCCCGGAAACTAAACTCCATCCCAACAGCAAATTCACCATCTGCGACAATAGGAACTTCTGCCAGGACAACAAGCATGGGAAAAATTTCAATAAATACATATATATTTCAAAACCATACTAAATCAATATTAACTGCATCAAGTATGACATAAATCCGACCCTAACGTAAATAATTATAAAATATTAAATTCTATGTTCTATATTCGTTTAAAATAACGTTATATGTTTCAAACATAACTGAACACATATGTTGACTTTTATTTATTTAACTTCCTACTATTTTGTAATTTTTTTTTTTACATAGGATCAGCTCAACCGGTTCAATGTCTAACACATACATGACATCAACGCATGCTTAAATAATGGGTAATAAATAATAATTCATTCATAAATAATTCAATAAATAAATAAAAAAGACAATTATTTTTTATTAACGTACCTGCAGTCATATATTCCGGAAACTCCGGAACATGCATGGCTTCCAAGTCCAGAACTCGCATGAATGAAGGCTCCCCAAACGGCATATCGTTTGCGAGTGCATCTGCCACCTCTGTCACATCTGGATCCATATTTCCCTCACCATGATCGTCATCTCCATCTGCACCAACACATTCGTAGTTGCTTTCGAACTCTTCTTCACTGTCACTATTATAATCTTCCCGTAGAATGTTTCGGTCTGCCTCAGATTGTTCAAACTCAACATACAACTCGATAAACGAGATCTGCGCCCGGTTTTCAATATACATTGAAAACATCTCCTGCATGCTCGCTTCGTCCGTCACATATCTTGTTTGAAATTGGACAAACCCACCAAATACCGGTACGGGATATCTGTATAGAACACAGGATATTTTTTTTGCCCTCTCAGAATCAATCTTTTCACAGATCAAACCTTTCAGTTCTTCAAAGAAAATGATAAAAGGAATAACAACATCTATTGGATTTTCACAAATAAATTTTACCCCTTCAGATGTTTCTAATAAAATTTGACCAAAATAATACACCTTTATTAGTACTCTATCACTCATTTCTCCTACTCACAAAAAAAAACATAACACTAACTACACACTCCTTTGATTTTGAACAAGCATATAAGAGATCCAGAAGAAGGAAACAGAGGAAGGAAGCGGCGCATAAGAAGGGGAAGAAGAAGGGTAACCTAACACTAACTCGTTGCACACTTTTATATAGACTCTATACTCAACTCGGACCATCCGACTAGGTTAACTTCATTCAAAAATATACTAAGCAACCAAATCGGACCATGCGTGTTCATTAACCGGTTCTGCCATCCCCAGCCAAAACGGACGGTCCGAATCCAATCCATGCACGCAACTCGAACCGTGTGTGTTGTCCTTCCCCTATGCCATCTCGCAGGGTCCGATTCCCCCCCCCCCCCACGACTCGGACCGTGCGTCTTCCGGTTTACCATAGTCACGAACAGAGAACTCGGACCGTCCGACTCTTTCTCCCAAAACCTGCCAAAATTCTGCCCCACATCCATGTCTAACCCACCGTAACTCCATATCCATGAAAAGCTCACATACAAGCTCCATATCCAAAAAATTGAGCCCTAATGTTTATCTAATTTTTATTCATCATATAGGTGCATTTGTTGGACTGCCTCGAATTATTTATATCAAACGTACGATTTATGTAATTTACAAATAAAGACAGTTGTTGGAAAGACATAATGAACTGTAACATCAACACACACACACATATTCCTCTCTCTCTCTCTCTCTCTCTCTCTCTCATATATATACACACAACTTAACCCAATAATAAACGTGTTAAATTCAAAAACGTCATGATGGTCAAACACTGGATCCATTTCTTTCTGACTTCATAATAATAATAAGGGTCCAGTACAGATGCATGTTTGTACAGATTTACAGATTTTGATTTAAAAACGTATCACTAAAAGTGTTGTTTAAAGAGAAAGTGTTATTCTTAATCGTTAATTTGACTCTGATATTAATTTTTAAAAGTAAAATGACTTTAAAAATTTTTCGAATAATTTGCCAATTCAAAATCAAAAATATTGACCATATTACTAGTATTTATAATTCTGGTTTTTATAGTTTTTCAATCTTGTTTTAGTTTATAATATTTTTTTTGCATGGATTATTGTATATAAAATCTTTTATCTGTTTGTCTTTTTCTTTAATATATTTTCTTAAATCCTCAAAAACTTCTTTTATTTCTACATTTTCTATTGTTTCTAAATATCTTTTTAATTTTTCAACTTCATTCTCCATTTTTTCTTTTAACAGCTTTAATTCTTTTAAGTCATAATATGGTTTTCCAGGCATTTATAAATTTTTTAGGTTTAACTCTAACTTTTTTATATTTATTCTTATTTCTATCATTTTTATTATAAGGTTATCAATTTCGATCTGAAGATTATTTAATTCCCTTTTATACTCCTTTATTTTACTTTTTAATTTTTTCGCCCTTTTCCTTTTTATTTTATTTTCTGGTCTTTCAATCTTTGTATGCTTCATTATTTATCTTAGAATTTCTGCAAATTCTATCGTCGATTCATCACTATTTTCTAGAGATTCTATTAATTTTTCTAGCTCTTCGACTTCTCTTTTTAACTTGTCATAGATTATTTTTAGAGCTTCAAATGCTCTTTGATTTATTTCAGAAAACTGTAAATAATTCAACCGATTTTCTCTTTCAAAGAGCTCTTATTTCTTGTCTTGATAAGTTACATATATTTTTTCTTTATTTATTGTCATAATTTAATGTTTAGGGTTTCATTTAAATTTTTGACCTTTTTTGTTAATTCTTTTATTTCAGAATTTTCTTCTTTAATCTTTAACTTGGATAAGCTTAAAGGGCTATTAATTTTAGATTCTCTTATTTGAAAATTCGATGAAACTAATTTTCCTGATGGTTCTTTTAATAATAGAACTGGGTTTTCAATAGCTTTATATTTTGGTATTTCTGTTTTTACAATTTTCTGAAATAATTCATCAACATAAATTCTTTCTCTGTTTTTAAATATTATACTATGATGGCTATTTGTTAAAGCATAATTTATTGCATATGTAATTAAAAATGGTTCATCGTCTTGTTCCATTAGATTCTTTCTGTGAAATTTATAAGCCAAACTTATAGATCTTCCAAGGTTTTCAGTTGATAAAGTATAGCATATCCAAGATGGGCATTGAATTTAACATTTACGTTTGCCAAGTTTCCATGAACAATTCCAATTATTTGATCTATTGGGTCATCAGTAATTCTTTTGTCATAGATTGCTAAGCTTATTGGTGAATTAATTCCTTTCATATATGTAGATTTGATTAAGAATTGTATAGTACTAATATGAATCCATCCAATTTTAGATCTTTTTTGTTGATCCTTAATTTTCTCAATCTGTTTACTCAATTCTTCATCATTTATCAAAGCTATTTCAAGTTCTCCATTGGCGGATTTTATCTTTATAGGGGTTTCAAGTTGAATTTTTCCATAGTATATTATATTTTTTCTATTAAAAACTTCTTTTAAAAGATTTTGTTTATTAAAATTTTCATTTGATTTGAGATTTAATTCTGTTTTTAGAATAGCCTGTTTTTCATTATCTAATAAAGCAGTTAATCTATAATAATCAGATTCTTCTGTTAATTCTAAACTTTCTAAATAATTCATAATTGAAAGACTAAGATGAAGACGTACCTTTCTGGAAAAAAACTTTCTTTATTTAGTATATTTTACATAAGGTGTTTTTATCTCCAGAGGGGAGATTGTAGATACTAACTCCAGAGGGGAGTTTAGAATTAGTTTTCCCTAAGGGAATTCTTCTTCAGACTATAGAATCGCCTCGGCAGCTTCCTCCTTGCTCTCCAAGCATATGAGTACTCTTAGCCTCCTGCTTTCTATTGTCTGATGCTTCTACAATTGCCTAAGCAACCTATTTATAATAGTTGGGTTTGATGGACAATTCCCATCCTTACCCTTCTTATGACGTCATTGCTTACGTTATTGTTTGTTCTCTTGCACCAGCTACATTGTTGGTGCTCTATGACCTAAGTGCTTACGTCACTATGCAATAATGTTAAGAGATGCTTCAGATGCACTGTCCTCCTCTTTTATCATGTTACCCTCAGATGCATTGTCTTCTTCCTTCATCATGTGAGTTGATTCCGTTTCATTATTGCTTTCTTCAGATAACTCTGAGACACATAGCTGGCACTTGTGGTCTTCTCTGTCTTTTATCAAATAGTAGAGATTCCTCTTTATCCCTTCGGGGAGCTTTTCTAAAAGTCCAGATAAGTTGTAGAATGCTGATTCAAATTCCACCAAGAGTCTCATCTCTCTTTCTTCAATTTCATTCCTTTTACTGGACACAAGCAGAGTATTTCTACTTTTATAATTAATCCTTGTGTGAGATTCCTTCGTTATTTTTTGAGTTCTTTCAAAGACCCTTGCTAACGTGCTGGCTAGCCTTCCTTCATGACTGTAAATTGTTAAATCTTGAATCTGATCAATTGGTTGAAAATTTCCTGGGAAGACGGACATGAATATTACTTGGTGTGCTGGAACCAAGCATTCTTCTTCTTCATTAAAAATAGGTTGACTGTTTGTAAATTTTAGGGATATATCCCTTGGATTTACGTTGTCAATCATATTTTTAAATCTCTTTACTGCATCAGCGAATCCTGCAGGAAACTCACTAATAATTTTTAGATCATTAAAAATTAAAATTGTATCAATTAATCCATACTGGAAAAACTGATAGGTGTCAGATGGGGAAGCATCTGGAAATATAACTAGCTTTGTTAGCTGTTCTTTGGCAATAGGATAATATCCCAAGATTGCCCTTTTTTCTTCAGTCCAATTCAGGACTATGTTAAGGGTTTCTCTGAGATTTGATCTACAGACCCTTTTCTTTTCTTTGGTTTCAGCCCTTGTAGGAATATTTCTTATTATCCCTGTTCTTTGGGTTTGAATTGGAGCTTTATCTGCTCTTTTTAGGGTTTGCTCTGGATGAAGAGCTTCATATTCCCTGAAGGATTCCTTTGCTTCTTCCAGTGTTAAAAATCCTCCTTTATGAATTATCCTTGATTGATGTGTAAATGGTGCTGCTTTTTCCCAGGCATTATATACTCCTTTCATGGGGCCATTATAAATTACATAATATTTTTTATCTTGGGTGGATTTTTTGATAATTTCAGCAATTGTTTTATTTTCTGAAATTTTTCCTTCACCTGATTTGTCCACCACGCTTAGCTGGCTGAACTCTGATGGTTTTGGTTGTTGTGTTGATTTCATTGCTTCGATGGCCTTCTTGAGGGATTGGATCTGTGTCCTTATTTGCTGACAATGCTTACATTTTTCGAGTTCTCGTTCATATTTTTGAATTTCTTGATCTAATGCATTGTAGACGAACTCCATTCTCTTGTTAATGTATCTACAATAACATTTTTGTTACCCTTAATATATTCAATTTTTATTGGATATTGTAACAAAAATAATTGCCATCTTACCAATCGTCCGTGATTATAATCAACTTTTAAATTATATCGTATGAAACCTGTTAGGTAACTTGAATCTGTCCTTAATGTAAATTCTCTGGGTAGTAAATCAATTTTCCATTTCTTAAGAGATTTAATTGCTGCTAGAGTTCCCTTTTCATGAGTAGTATATCTCTGTTCTGTTGGAGTAAAAGTCCCTGAAATATATCTACAAAGTAATTCCTTTAGGGAATATTTAGAATCTAGTGATTCTTTTTCTTGTTCCAAACTTTTTATAGCTTTCTTAGCTTTTAGACATCCTAACCAGGTTATGTCTGAAGCATCTGTTTCTACTATTAAGTAGTCATTTTCTTCTGGAATATAAAGTTCTGGAAGTTTTTCACATAGTTTTTTAATTCTTTGAATTTGCATACTATCTTTTTCATCTCATTTCCATACTTTTTTAGTACTTATTTTTGGAAATAAGCTTTTAGTGTATTCCGTTATATTCTTTAAAAATCCTTGATCAGAAATATAATTTATACACCCTAAAAATCTTTGTAATTATTTTCTATCTTCTATTTTATTAGGAAATAAATTTACCTTTTCTAGAACATTTGGTTGAAGTTTTAGCTTTCCTTGAGTGGATAGAATTAATCCAAGAAACTCT